>NC_134636.1:1503037-1724169 GCF_046129695.1 Lonchura striata | reverse complement strand
GGGTGGGAAATAACCTAAAATATGAAAATAAGATACCTCTAGAAACTAGAGCAAATCATCCTGGACCTCTTAGGGGACCAGGATGACAGAATCTGTCTGCAGTATGACAAAACGTTTTGTTTCACCAAGGATAAAGAAGGGGTAGACCCAGAAAATAAAATAAAACAGGTAATGCAAGAGGTAAAAAGACAAGAAGCTGAAATGAGGAAAAAGAGAGTAGAAGAAGAAAGGCTAAAATCCCTAAGCGAACAGTATGATCAATTAGAAAAACAATACACAAAATGGGGATTGCCTACCTCGGATCAGAATCTCTTTGTAGATCTAATGCAGGAAATTGCCACAGAGCTGAGGTTGTCTAATTGCTGGATCTGTGGGGGGCTAAAATCTGCAGAGAAATGGCCTTGGAGGGGTGAGGGTTTGACTCCTGAGCAACTACTAAAATGGGAAACTGGTGGGACCCCCAAAATAATTCAAAGATCGGAGGGGTGGGTACTGGACCAATGAGTAATTGGAACATTCTGCCTTAGCAGAATATTCAGAAATCGTAGGATACACTCCATGCGTTTCCACCCTATCTATAAATTCCGCCAGCCACATCAAAGTCTGGCAGCCTGAAAGCCCTACTGGATACTGGAGCCAGGAGAAAAAGGATAACTGTGAATGGAGTGACAAAATTGGGCTCTGCTGGTACAAAAACCCCGGAGCTAACCCCTATCAGTCAAACTAAATATTGGGAAGAGCCTGAGAGCACAACAATCAGATGGAAAGCACCTAATGGATTACACTGGATCTGTGGAAAGAAAGCCTGCAGTGAATTACCTCCACGCTGGAAGGGATCCTGCAGGGTAGGAATAATCAGACCTGTTTTCTTCACCCTACCCAGGTCAGAGAGTAGTTCCCCTTGTATGAATCCCTGAACCAAGAAAAAAGGGGCTTAAAGGAAAAATTCCCTCTCATCGGAGGGAAAAAAAACGTGGGGAGAGGATGAATGGCCTGCTGAAAGGATCATTGAATATTATGGTCCTGAATATCCTGGTCCAGGATGGGTCGTGGGGATACCGAACCCCCATCTATTTACTAAAATGATAATAAGATTGCAGGATGTGGTGGAGATTTTATCCAATCACACTTCAGGTACTCTTGAATTATTATCCAGGCAACACTCTCAAATGAAAGTTTTTGTGTCTCAAAACAGGATAGCCATTGATTACTTACTAGCTGGAGAAGGAGGTGTGTGTGGAAAATTTAACGAATCTCAGTGTTGTGTGGAAATAGATGATTATGGGGAAACCATTAGAAATCTAACCACAAAAATTAAACAAGTAGCCCATGCTCCAGTACAAAAGTGGGACTCACTTCTCCAGGCATCACGGTGGGGCCGTTTGTTTGATGGGGCTTGGTGGGAGAAAATAATTTTCTTCATTTTATGTTCAGTAGCAGGAACCATATTCCTACCCTGTCTCATCCCCTGTTTTATAAGAATCATCCATTTGGTGGTACAAATAGCAGCTTTACCCACAGACCTGGAACCTGCCCTTGGAAAAACAAATCAAATACCAAAAATAATGACACTGGGAGAAGAAATTCCTCACAGCAGGGAGGCTGAGGCTCTGGCAAAGACTGAAGGACGAATAAAGGGAAAAGAGCGAAACTACAAAATTTACCAAGAAATTCCAGATGTAGACTAGAACGGGGAAAATTAATAAAAGGGGAATAGAATGTTATTCTCTCTAATAAAGAAATCTTGGGGGTCAGTAGGAGTAGAAATTAGGGCGCGAATTAATGGGTTAATATAGAAGGTGGGGGATTGTGACGTGTAGTAAATATAATTCACGCCATTCTTTGCGTGAAATGTGTAACATTGGATTGATTGATTGATTTGATTATGCTAATTTGTGTTAGAAGCCCCCCCACCCTCGCAGGTGAGATCTGGTGTATATTGGAAATTGATTAACGAGTAAGAGGGTGGGGCTTGGTCAGGAGATGGGCAATGTCTGGAGAGATACGGGACCCGAGGTGCTGATCAGCGCGTGAACGACCCGGGATGGATCTCATGGAAATGCTCGGGCAGATCCATGGGAATGCAGCATTCCCATAAATTTCATCAAGGGATTCAACAACTCCGGACGCTGAATTTCTCTTCCTCATCACCAAAAAAGAAAATCTTATTAACCTATGGACTCTGAATGGAAGAAAAGACTGATTGCTGAAATCTTAGCCCTCAGGAGGAATTTTCCCTCTAAAAACCACTTGTGCCAGGATGGAGGTGTGGGCATAGGGAAAAACCTCTCCTGAGGCTGACTCCTTGTTGCACACCCAGGGCCAATCCCCAAGCTCGGCTCTGTACTTTGTTTTTTCCGTGGCTGGCTAGATAGAATTTGACCGTTAATAAAACTATTTTCATTTTTAATTTGGCTGAGCAGATTTTCATTTCTAACAACAGCGAGGGTGGGAAGGAGGATCCTGGTAATTACAGGCTAGTCAGCCTGACCTCAGTACCCAGTAAGGTCATGGAGCAGTTAACACTGAGTGTCACCACACAGCACTTACAGGATGGCCAGGGTGTCAGACCCAGGCAGCAGGGGTTTAGGAGGGGTAGGTCGTGTTTGACCAACCTGGTCTCCTTTCATGACCAGGTGACCCTCCTGGTGGGTGCGGGACAGGCTGTGGATGTGTCTATTTGGACTCCAGCAAGGCCTTTGGCACTGTCTCCCACAGCACACTCCTGGAAAAGCTGCAGCCCACGGCTGGGACAGGAGCACTCTGTGCTGGGCTCAGAACTGGCTGCATGGCCGGCCCAGAGAGTGGTGGTGAGCGGTGCTGCATCCAGCTGGGGACAGTCACCAGTGGTGTCCCTCAGGGCTCTGTGCTGGGCCAGCTCTGTTCAATGTTTTTATTGACCACATGGATGAGGGGATTGAGCCTTTCCTTAGTAAATCTGCAGATGACACTAAGCTGGGAGCGTGTGTCCATCTGTTGGAAGGTAGGAGGGCTCTGCAGGGAGATCTGGAAGGGTTGGAGGGATGGGCAGAGTCCAATAAGATGAAGCTTAGTGAATCCAAGTGCCCATCCCTGCATTTTGACCACAAACACCCCCTGCAACATTACAGGCTGGAGATGGTGTGGCTGGTCAGTGCCCCGGCAGAAAGGGACCTGGGGGCACTGGTCGAAAGCCCAGTTGAACATGAGCCAGCAGTGTGCCCTGGTGGCCCAGAAGGCCAATGGCTCCTGGCCTGGATCAGGAATGGTGTGGCCAGCAGGAGCAGAGCAGTGATTCTTCCCCTGTACTTGCCCTGGTTGGGCAGCACCTCAAGTGCTGTGTCCAGTTCTGGGCCACCCAGTTTGGGAAGGTCATGGAGGACCTGGAGCATGTCCAGAGAAGGGCAGCAAGGCTGGTGATGTGCTTGGAACACAAGTCCTGTGAGGAACAACTGAGGGAGCTGGGGTTGTTTAGCCCGGAGAAGAGGAGACCCAGAGGTGACCTTATCACTCTCTACACTCCCTGAAAGGTGGCTGTGCTCAGGTTGGGGTCAGTCTCTTTCTCCAGGCAGCACTGACAGAACCAGAGGTCACAGTCTCAGTCTGCACCAAGGGAAATTTAGGTTGCATATTAGGAAAAAGTTTTTCATGGAAAGAGTGATAAAGTACTGGAATGGTCTCCACGGGGAGGTGGTGGAGTCACCATCCCTGGATGTGCTGAAAGACAGACTGGATGTGGCACTCAGTGCCATGGTTTGGTTGAGGTGGTGTTAGGGCATGGGTTGGACTCCATGATCATAAAAGTCCCTTCCAACCTCGTGATTCTGTGTGTGAATTCTGTGTGAAGGTATTGTTGGAATCACCAGCCAGTGATATCCAGATAAACAGCGAAACAAATTTAAGGTAAGAACTGGGTAGATTTTCACCCAAAACTGACCCATGGGTTTGTACTGGGCAAAGACCAGCAGGTGGTTGGGGGTCCAGTAGCAATCTAACACTTCCTCTCCTTAATTTGTGACAAACGAAAATTTGGGATCTGCAAAATCGTGCAATTTCAGGTCCGGAGAGACACATTTTGCGGCGGCACAGAACCCCAGAGAGAACTGAGAGTGGGGCTCGTTTTTAAAATAACATTATAAACTCCTGGGCAAAGAGGCGCAGCTCTAAGTGGATATATCACGTTCCCTATCACCCACAGGCCTCAGGGAAGATTAAAAGATGAACTGGATGCTAAATCTACGTTCAGGGCATTAGGTAATGGGAGCACTGGGATGCAAATTTGGCAAAGGCCACTTGGTTAGTCAGTACTAGAAGAGCTGGTCCTGCCTAAACTGTGGAAGGAGACAAAGCTCCTGCCTTACACCTAGGGAAGGGCAGGGGAGGTCAGCGTGGGTTTCTTCCCCCGGGGGAAAAGGCAAACCCATTTGTGGGATCGTTGCCCAAGGAGCTGGGTGCACCTGGTGGGTGATTCAGGAGGATGGGGAGACCTGAACCTCACGGAGATTCAGCCTTGGGGGAAGGATCACCTGCAGCTGGAATTGTGTCACAGGAGGTAAAGCAGCAGGAGGGACATGAACCGACGAAGAATGAATTTTGGCAAGCAGCAAGAAAAAGATGAGGACGAATGTTCTTTATCCTTCCCCTGCCAAACTGTCAATCGTCCCCTGAGCCAACCTCCTGCTCGGAATTCCCCTTCAGAAATCCCTTAAAGCTGAGTCCATGTGACCCAATTCCCCCTCCTACTTCCCTCACTGGACAATACCTTCATAAACCCTACCTTTTACTCCTCCCCAAAATAAATTGGTTAAAAATGTGTATCTTCCATTTGAGCCTCCCTCGTTTTTAAAGTTGCCGCGTTCCTCGTTTTGGCTCTCAGACTCCCCAGAGTAACAAACCCTCCTCTACCCCGTGCAAAAGGCCTCCCCTCGTCCCTGCCTCCTCAGAGCACAGCCTGGCAGCCAAAAAAAGGCCGTGGAGTCGTTGCTCCAGCCTCACCTTGGGCCATTCTGCTGCCAGTGTGACCCAGCCACGGCGCCGGCCGCAGCGGCGGAGCCGGCGCAGCTCCAGCCAGGAGCAGGCAAGATCCTGGGAGGGGACACGACCAGTCCAGCCGGCCCAGGTTAGTCAGAAGGACATTCCATACCATGAATACATGGTATGGAATGAGACGGACGGGATAGATGAGCTCAGGGAGAGAGAAGGAAGGGGGCCCTCGTGATTTTCAACGCTTGCTGAATGCTGCTCCCCAGGAATGTCCCAGCACCGCTGCTGATGGGAAGCAGAGACTGACTTTTTCATTCCCTTCAGCTGCTGCGTGTGCTCATTTCTGCTTAATCCCTGCTTATTTCTCCCTTTGGCTGCAACAAAACTGCCTCAGCTCACCCTGCTTGGCTGTGCTCCACCTCGCACCCTGTCCTGTCCCGCTGGGGAAGGGAGTGAGAGCGACTGATGGGTGCTCAGCACCCAGCCAGGGTCAAGCCACTGCAGGGAGGAAAGGCCAAGATCTCACGGACACATTCAGGACCTCGCCAGTGCAGGATGTGTCAGGTTCCTGGACTTTCCCAAGTGGTTCTACGGAAACAACGAGCTCCTGCAGGCCCCAGGTCTCTCCAAAACACGGCAGGGGAAGAGTGCCCTGGCCCTGGCCCAGAGCGCTCTTCACCTCAGTTATGTTGCTCGGATGCTGGCTTGGTTGTGTGGAGTTATCATTTATGCAAATTAAAAAACAAAAATAAAAAAGTTTAAAAGCTGGATGGTACATAAGGACAGTGGAAATGACACAATTCTTCCAAGGATGCTGCATTGCATCTCACCCACACTGGAGACTAAATTCTACTGATTTGGACCAAGCCGGATGGATCACCTATACTTAACCCAGAAAAGGAAATAAATATAAAAATAAATGCTCAATAAATAGCCGAATGCCTCATCACCTGATTAGTGACGTGAATGAATAAATGAAGAACATTCCCACAGTCCCCACCTACTATCCAGTGATAGTGCCAGGGCTTGGCAGACTCGGCAGGGGAAGAAGACTCCCAGCAGCGTGGGATGACCCCTCCTGGTGTCCCAAATGCCAGTGACATGCTCGGATCGTTTTTGGTGAGACCTGGCCTCCCGGGAAGAGGAGGGAGAGCCTCCTCTGCCGTGTCTGCATCCCAGCTGAGGGCAGAGCTGCTTCCCATGCCAGGGCAGAGCTGCTTCCCGTGCCAGGGCAGAGCTGCTTCCCGTGCCAGGACAGAGCTGCTTCCTGTGCCAGGACTTGGATCCCAGCCCAGCCAAGGGCAGAGCTGCTTCCCGTGCCAGGGCAGAGCTGCTTCCCGTGCCAGGACTTGGATCCCAGCCCAGCCAAGGGCAGAGCTGCTTCCCGTGCCAGGGCAGAGCTGCTTCCTGTGCCAGGACTTGGATCCCAGCCCAGCCAAGGGCAGAGCTGCTTCCCGTGCCAGGGCAGAGCTGCTTCCCGTGCCAGGACAGAGCTGCTTCCTGTGCCAGGATTTGGATCCCAGCCCAGCGGAGGGCAGAGCTGCTTCCCATGCCAGGACTTGGATCCCATCCCGTGCCAGGACAGAGCTGCTTCCCGTGCCAGGACAGAGCTGCTTCCTGTGCCAGGATTTGGATCCCAGCCCAGCGGAGGGCAGAGCTGCTTCCCATGCCAGGACTTGGATCCCATCCCAGCTGAGGGCAGAGCTGCTTCCCGTGCCAGGACAGAGCTGCTTCCTGTGCCAGGATTTGGATCCCAGCCCAGCGGAGGGCAGAGCTGCTTCCCATGCCAGGACTTGGATCCCATCCCGTGCCAGGACAGAGCTGCTTCCCATGCCAGGACTTGGATCCCAGCCCAGCCAAGGGCAGAGCTGCTTCCCGTGCCAGGACTTGGATCCCATCCCGTGCCAGGGCAGAGCTGCTTCCCGTGCCAGGACTTGGATCCCATCCCGTGCCAGGACAGAGCTGCTTCCCGTGCCAGGACTTGGATCCCAGCCCAGCCAAGGGCAGAGCTGCTTCCCGTGCCAGGACTTGGATCCCATCCCGTGCCAGGGCAGAGCTGCTTCCCGTGCCAGGACTTGGATCCCATCCCGTGCCAGGACAGAGCTGCTTCCCGTGCCAGGATTTGGCCAGCGGGACACGAGTGTTCCTGGGCCCAGCCGGTCCTGCCACACCTTCCTGCCCCCACCCTCACCTCCCCGAGCCACCAACGCCGCCCCACTCCAGTCCCCGCGGGCACCAGAGCTGTCTCCAGCCTGCCCAGGAGCAGAGAGGTCACAAACAGGCACAGCATCCACGGCGGCACGCCAGAGCTCCTTCATCTTCCAAAGACCGGCGAGGTCACAGGCAGTCCCCGCACCCACAAGGACACCAGAGGTGTCTCGGCACGCTGAGGAGCCCATTTGGCACAGGCACTCACGGCTTCTCTGGTCCTGAGGTCCTGTGGTGACATCCCAGAGGTCTCCAAGCTCCTCCAGAACGCTGAGGTGACGGCAGCCCCAGGGGCTCCACGGGGACATCCCGGGAGTGTCCCGTTTGCCGACCTGCGCCCACCTCCCAGGCTGGCACGGGGTCTCGGTGGCAGCGCCACGAGTGTCTCCAGGCTGCCGAGCAGCCGTGGTGTCACAGGCACTCACGGGGCTCCCACGGGTCATCCCAGAGGTCTCCGTGCTGCCAAAAAGCTGCAAGGTCACAGGCGGTGACATTCCGGGGGTGACCGGGGCTGCAAAAGAACCGAGAGGTCACTCGCTGCTGGAGCAGCTCCACGGGCACGTCCCGGGGGCTCCAGGGATTTGTGGCACAGCCACTCGGAGGGAGCAGCAAGGGCACAGGCAGGGGCGGCTAAAGAGGGAAGGAGCAGTGCCAGGCACATCCTGGATGAATCCAGGCTGATAAAGAGAGGGAAGGAGCAGTCATGGGAACATCCTGGATGGATCCAGGCTGATAAAGAGAGGGAAGGAGCAGTGCCAGGCACATCCTGGATGGATCCAGGCTGGTAAAGAGAGGGAAGGAGCAGTGCCAGGCACATCCTGGATGGATCCAGGCTGATAAAGAGAGGGAAGGAGCAGTGCCAGGCACATCCTGGATGGATCCAGGATGATAAAGAGAGGGAAGGAGCAGTCATGGGAACATCCTGGATGAATCCAGGCTGATAAAGAGAGGGAAGGAGCAGTGCCAGGCACATCCTGGATGGATCCAGGCTGATAAAGAGAGGGAAGGAGCAGTGCCAGGCACATCCTGGATGGATCCAGGCTGATAAAGAGAGGGAAGGAGCAGTGCCAGGCACATCCTGGATGGATCCAGGCTGATAAAGAGAGGGAAGGAGCAGTGCCAGGCACATCCTGGATGAATCCAGGCTGGTAAAGAGAGGGAAGGAGCAGTGCCAGGCACATCCTGGATGGATCCAGGCTGGTAAAGAGAGGGAAGGAGCAGTGCCAGGCACATCCTGGATGGATCCAGGCTGGTAAAGAGAGGGAAGGAGCAGTCATGGGAACATCCTGGATGGATCCAGGCTGATAAAGGGAGGGAAGGAGCAGTGCCAGGCACATCCTGGATGGATCCAGGCTGGTAAAGAGAGGGAAGGAGCAGTGCCAGGCACATCCTGGATGGATCCAGGCTGGTAAAGAGAGGGAAGGAGCAGTGCCAGGCACATCCTGGATGGATCCAGGCTGATTAAGGGAGGGAAGGAGCAGTCACGGGCGCCCCACGGTGACACCCGAGGCTCTGTCACCTCCCTCCCCTCCCAGCCGCCCTCCGCACCGCCGCTGGGGAGGGAAGGGGAAGGACCGGGACCCCGATCCATCCCCGGGGGAATGACCGGGACCCCGATCCATCCCCGGGGGAATGACCGGGACCCCGATCCATTCCCGGAGGGAACGGAGGGGATCCCGATCCATCCCCGGAGGAAGAGCCGGGATCCCGATCCATCCCCGGGGGAAGAGCCGGGATCCCGATCCATCCCCGGGGGAAGAGCCGGGATCCCGATCCATTCCCGGAGGGACGGGAGAGGATCCCGATCCATTCCCGGAGGAAGAGCCGGGATCCCGATCCATCCCCGGGGGAAGAGCCGGGATCCCGATCCATCCCCGGAGGAAGAGCCGGGATCCCGATCCATCCCCGGGGGAAGAGCCGGGATCCCGATCCATTCCCGGAGGGAACGGAGGGGATCCCGATCCATCCCCGGAGGAAGAGCCGGGATCCCGATCCATCCCCGGGGGAAGAGCCGGGACCCCGATCCATTCCCGGAGGGACGGGAGAGGATCCCGATCCATTCCCGGAGGGAAGAGCCGGGACCCCGATCCATCCCCGGAGGAAGAGCCGGGACCCCGATCCATCCCCGGGGGAATGATCGGGATCCCGATCCATTCCCGGAGGGAAGAGCCGGGACCCCGATCCATCCCCGGAGGGACGGGAGAGGATCCCGATCCATTCCCGGGGGGAAGAGCCGGGACCCCGATCCATCCCCGGGGGAATGACCGGGACCCCGATCCATCCCCGGGGGAATGACCGGGACCCCGATCCATCCCCGGAGGAATGACCGGGACCCCGATCCATCCCCGGGGGAATGACCGGGACCCCGATCCATCCCCGGGGGAATGACCGGGACCCCGATCCATCCCCGGAGGGAAGAGCCGGGACCCCGATCCATCCCCGGAGGGAAGAGCCGGGACCCCGATCCATCCCCGGAGGGAACGGAGGGGACCCCGATCCATCCCCGGAGGGAACGGAGGGGATCCCGATCCATTCCCGGGCAGCAAAAAAAGAAATAAAATAAAATAAAATACAAATCCGGTAGGGAAAAAGAAATCCGGTAGGGAAGAAACAAAAGAACTTACAGAAAATATTCCGGTATTTCGGGATGGGGAGGATGAAGGCGGAGCGGAGGGAGAATCAGGGGGAAAAAAGAAATATTAAATAAAAAATCCGGTAGGGAAAAAGAAATCCGGTAGGGAAGAAACAAAATAACTTACAGAAAATATTCCGGTATTTCGGGATGGGGAGGATGAAGGCGGAGCGGAGGGAGAAACAGGGGGAAAAAAGAAATATTAAAAGAAAAAAAAATCCGGTAGGGGAAAAAGAAATCCGGTAGGGAAGAAACAAAAGAACTTACGGAAAATATTCCGGTATTTCGGGATGGGGAGGATGAAGGCGGAGCGGAGGAACGCGGCTCGCCGGCGGCAACTGGGGGAAAGAAAAAAATATTTTAAATAAATATTTCGGTAGGGCGTGATGGGGAAAATAAAAGCGGAAAGGAGGGAGAAACAGGGGAAAAAGAAATATTAAAAAAAAATAATAATCCGGGAGGGAAAAAACAAAATAAATTACAGAAAATATTCCTGTAGGGAGTGATGGGGAGGATGAAGGCGGAGCGCTGGAGCAACGAGGGAAAAAAGAAATTTTAAAAAAAAAAACTTCCGGTAGGGAAAAAAAAATAATCCGGTAGGAAAAAACCAAAAAAATCCTACAAAAAATATTCCTGTGATGGGAAAATGAAGGCGGAGCGGAGGGAGGCGGCTCGCCGGCGGCAATATTTAAAAAATAGATTTTAAAAATAGATTTTAAAAACATATTTAAAAATATATTTTAAAAATATATTTTTAAAATGTATTTTAATTATATTAAAATAATTTTTAAAAAAATTTTAATTTAAAACGGCGGAGTGGAGGGAGGTGGCTCGCCGGCGGCAATATTTTAAAAATATATTTTTAAAATATATTTTAAAAATATATTATAAAAATATATTTTAATTGAATTAAAATAATTTTTAAAATTTTAATTTAAAACGGCGGAGAGGAGGGAGGCGGCTCGCCGGAAGCGGGGTGGGGAAAACAGGAAAAAAAAATAAATTTAAAATCCTATATTCCGGTAGGGCGTGATGGTGAATATTTAGGCAGTTTGTTATAGGTACATAATTTTAAATGGATTTTTTACGTGTAAAGTAGATTCGTTGTAAATATACAGTTTTTATTTCTGTTGTTAATTAAGCTTGGTGGGATAGCTGATATAAATATAAAATTTGGTTTAAAAAAAAACGTAATTTTTTTTTTTAAAAGTTTTTTAAAAAGTTTTTAAAAAAAAAAGTCATAAAAAAAAAAGTTTAAAAATAATGAATTGGTTATAAAAATAGGAATGCAATTAGAGGAATAAAATATAGCGTTAGGACAATTACAAGATAATAAAAAGTAAAGAATTATGGACATCCCGATGCCCTGGGACACTGAGTCAGGAAACTTGGAGAAATTCCTTTTTTCTGATAAAAAAACCGTAAATTCTTCTTTTCTGGGAGATTTAGGTGTTCTTCAAAGTGAATATCTCAATATTTAAAAAAAAAACCACTCTTCACACACACGGTTTCTATTTTAATTTTGTGCTGGAACATAAAATTATATTTAACACACTATTTAACAGAATTAATCCAGCACAACTTTCTAACATTACACGTATAATATTTATTGTAAAATTTGCAAAAAGCCAACCATAAAATCTGAATTTTTCACGATGTGCTTGTGCTAAAAGTAAATTATAAACTTTTTATGGGATCTCCACACCTGCTCCAGATGCAATTTATAGCATTGGCTCTGGGCAATATTAAATATTAAATATTAAATATTAAAATATTGCATGTGTTGTGTTTGAAAGTAATACTGTGTTCATCCTTTTTCGTCATATATTCATCTTTTTTTAATACAATCTATTTTTTTTAGGGTGGTAGATAAGAGTTTTAGGCTATTAAAATATTAAAAAAAAGAAGCTGTGTGGTGTAAAATATCTTTTTTGTGACCAGCACAGGGAATGGATAAAATAACCAATTCTGTGCTGACACAGAATTGATAAATTCTGTGATAAATTGATAATTGGCACCGTGAGTGTTTTGGTGCTGAATTCTGCTAATACCGAATTGATAAATTCTGTGATAAATTGATAAAAACCATGAGTGGTTTGATGCTGAATTCTGCTAATACCGAATTGATAAATTCTGTGATAAATTGATAAAAATAGTGAGTGGTTTTCCTGCTCAATTCTGCTGACACAGAATTGATAAATTCTGTGATAAATTGATAAAAACTGTGAGTGGTTTTCCTGCTCAACTCTGCTAATACTGAATTGATAAATTCTGTGATAAATTGATAAAAATAGTGAGTGGTTTTGCAGCTGAATTCTGCTAATACAGAATTGATAAATTCTGTGATAAATTGATGAAAACCATGAGTGGTTTGGAGCTGAGTTCTGCTGACACAGAATTGATAAATTCTGTGATAAATTGATAAAACCTGTGAGTGGTTTTCCTGCTCAGTTCTGCTGACACACAATTGATAAATTCTGTGATAAATTGATAATTGGCACCGTGAGTGGTTTTCCTGCTCAGTTCTGCTGGCACACAATTGATAAATTCTGTGATAAATTGATAATTTGCACCATGAGTGGTTTTGGTGCTGAATTCTGCTGACACACAATTGATAAATTCTGTGATAAATTGATAATTGGCACCGTGAGTGGTTTTCCTGCTCAGTTCTGCTGGCACACAATTGATAAATTCTGTGATAAATTGATAATTTGCACCATGAGTGGTTTTGGTGCTGAATTCTGCTGACACACAATTGATAAATTCTGTGATAAATTGATAAATGACACCGTGAGTGGTTTTCCTGCTCAGTTCTGCTGGCACACAATTGATAAATTCTGTGATAAATTGATAATTTGCACCATGAGTGGTTTTGGTGCTGAATTCTGCTGACACAGAATTGATAAATTCTGTGATAAATTGATAAAACCTGTGAGTGATTTTCCTGCTCAGTTCTGCTGACACACAATCGATAAATTCTGTGATAAATTGATAATTGGCACCGTGAGTGGTTTTCCTGCTCAGTTCTGCTGGCACACAATTGATAAATTCTGTGATAAATTGATAATTGGCACCGTGAGTGGTTTTGGTGCTGAGTTCTGCTGACACACAATTGATAAATTCTGTGATAAATTGATAAATGACACCGTGAGTGGTTTTCCTGCTCAGTTCTGCTGACGCACAATTGATAAATTCTGTGATAAATTGATAATTGGCACCGTGAGTGGTTTGGTGCCCTGGGATCTCCGAAGCCTCCGCAGGACGAGGAGCCCTGGGGCACCCTGGGGTGCCCTGGGGTGCCCTGGGGTGCCCTGGGGTGCTCTGGGGTGCCCTGGGGTGCCCTGGGGTGCCAGCACGGAGGGGCCGTGCCCAGGGGGAATCTCCTGGGAAAATCCTCTCCTTTTCCAGCCCCACCGTGGGCTGAGAAACGCTCGCTGAGCTGCTGCGGAGATTATCAGAGAAGCTCCCCGCAGTGCGTTCCTCCTTTTTATTTTGGTTTTTCCCAGCCTTGGGAACTTTGTTTTGGCCTGCCTGGTGCAGCTGTGCACACACAGCCACGGATAATGTTGATTTTGTTCCGTTTTGCATTGCCTGACCCTGAATTTTTGAGTTGTTTTCCTTGCTGGTGTGAACAGCAGAGTGAAGCTTGGCAAGGAGCCGTGTCCAGCCGTGGCTTTGCCGTGAAATCCTTCCCTGCCCTCAGCTTTGCAGGGATTTCACAAACCACGAGATGCAAACACAGCAGCGGGTTTTTTAAGTGGGGTGTAAAATAATATAATACAATCAAATACAATGAAATGGTCACAAAGAGTTTTTTTTTGGCAGTGGTTTTTAGGTAAAGCCCATCGGGGGTACGGGGAGGGCTTCTCACCCTGCCACCCATTCAAAGGTATCCAAGCACAACTTTTGTACTCTACTCTATTAATAAATATTCATCATTAGTTCCTCCCAATTTTAATTCTGGAAATCCACATCACTCCACTGCACAGCACACTCTCCCATTGTTGCTTTGGGGTCTTCTGGTCTCTTTGGGGTCTTCTTGGAGGAAGGCTCGCTGTCCTCCTCGCTGTCCTCTGAGTGACCTGGCAGGTTGTGCATGCACATTGAGCTTGATGCATTATGTTCCAATTAAGCCTTATTATTTCATAGATAAGACCACTATTTTCACTTCCCTATCTGGAATGGTCCCGATTTTATTCATATTGAAGGTAAATCCTGCTCTGAGAGTTGTCTTTTAGCTTCAGTTGTTGCCAATTTTGGTTTGGGGGTCAGTTCCTGACTTCCTCCATCCCAAGGCCGAATCCAGCTCCTGCATCCTGCTTCCCACGTGTATTCCTGAAGAATGTAACACCAACAACATCCACTTTTCCGATTATTTTCCCAAATTATTGACGTAATTACAACTTATTCCGCACAAATCTCAGCCTCGGTGCCAGCCTCACCCCAGGGAGCTGCGGGAGGTGCCCGTGGCAGGCCTGGCAGGGCGGGTGGGCTCTGCAGAATCCCGGGGGATGCCAGGCTGGAAGTTGTGGCTGTGTTGGTAGTAAAAGGGTTTTAAAATCACGGGGATTTAGGGTTAAAAGGAAAAATCAGCTGAGTAGGGCCCTGGAAAATAAAATATCCAAAGCACATGGAGAACTCAAGCTTGCTAGAACTGCACTGTGTAGCTAGTACATGATAATTGATATAATTGTTGGATGTGATGATTGTTTAGTAATTAAATATAATTACTGTTTAATCATAATAATCATGAGAAACTGTGGGCAGGGGCTAAGAAAGATCACGAGAAACTCATGTCAATGCATACAATAGAACAATATAAGTTTAATAATTAATATGTAAGTTTTATAAGGATAGAATATAGAATATGTTGAGTTTGAAATCCGTGTGGGGTCAGATTTGGGTCTGCACCCCTGATTCCCAGAGCTCCTGATAAAAGCATGGAATCACATCCAGGGATTTTGGGTGTTCCTGAGTGCCGACAGTGCCCGTGCCCTGCTGCTCCTCAGCACCCGCAGAGTCCCGGGAGGCTGGAGCGGGGCTGGGAGCTCGGCTTTGGAATTCCATCCAGGATTGGATCCAACGTGCCGATGCCCCGGGAGGCCGGAGCGGGGCTGGGAGCTCGGCTTTGGAATGTGATCCAGGATTGGATCCAACGTGCCAATGCCCCGGGAGGCCGGAGCGGGGCTGGGAGCTCGGCTTTGGAATTCCATCCAAGCCTTGGATCCAACGTGCCAATGCCCCGGGAGGCCGGAGCAGGATTCTGCTGGGCTTTGGAATTCCATCCAGCCCTTGGATCCAACGTGCCGATGCCCCGGGAGGCCGGAGCAGGACGCTTGGGGCTGGGTGCCCAATTTTGGAATTCCATCCACGCCTTGGATCCAACGTGCCGATGCCCCGGGAGGCCGGAGCAGGATTCTGCTGGGCTTTGGAATGTGATCCAGGATTGGATCCAACGTTCTGACATCCCAGGAGCCCCGGGAGGCCGGAGCAGGGCTGGCTGCTTGCCTTTGGAATTCCATCCAGCCCTTGGATCCTTGGATCCGACGTCCTGGGAGCCCCAGGAGGCCGGAGCAGGACTCTTGGGGCTGGGTGCCCAGCTCTGGAATTCCATCCAGGCCTTGGATCCAACATCCCGGGAGCCCCGGGAGGCTGGAGCAGGACGCTGCTTGCCTTTGGAATTCCATCCAGCCCTTGGATCCTTGGATCCAACGTCCCGGGAGCCCCGGGAGACCGCGCCAGGACGCTTGGGGCTGGGTGCTGGGCTTTGGAATTCCATCCATGCCTTGGATCCAACGTGCCGATGCCCCGGGAGGCCGGAGCAGGACTGGCTGCTTGCCTTTGGAATTCCATCCAGCCCTTGGATCCTTGGATCCGACGTCCCGGGAGCCCCTGGAGGCCAGAGCAGGACTCTTGGGGCTGGGTGCCCAGCTTTGGAATTCCATCCAGCCCTTGGATCCAACGTTCTGATGTCCTGGGAGGCCGGAGCAGGGCTGGCTGCTTGCCTTTGGAATTCCATCCAGGCCTTGGATCCTTGGATCCAACGTCCCGGGAGCCCCTGGAGGCCGGAGCAGGACTCTTGGGGTTGGGTGCCCAACTCTGGAATTCCATCCAGCCCTTGGATCCTTGGATCCGACATCCCAGGATCCCCAGGAGGCTGGAGCAGGATTCTGCTGGGCTTTGGAATTCCATCCAGGCCTTGGATCCAACGTGCCAATGTCCTGGGAGTCCCAGGAGGCCGGGGCAGGACGCTTGGGGCTGGGTGCCCAACTTTGGAATTCATTCCAGCCCTTGGATCCTTGGATCCGACATCCCGGGAGCCCCGGGAGGCCGGAGCAGGACGCTTGGGGCTGGCTGCTGGGCTTTGGAATTCCATCCAGGCCTTGGATCCTTGGATCCGACGTCCCGGGAGCTCCAGGAGACCGCGCCAGGACGCTTGGGGCTGGGTGCTAGGCTTTGGAATTCCATCCAAGCCTTGGATCCAACGTGCCGATGCCCCGGGAGACTGGAGCAGGGCTGGCTGCTTGCCTTTGGAATTCCATCCAGCCCTTGGATCCTTGGATCCAACGTCCTGGGAGCTCCAGGAGGCTGGAGCAGGACGCTTGGGGCTGGGTGCCCAACTCTGGAATTCCATCCAGGCCTTGGATCCTTGGATCCGACGTCCCGGCGGTTTCCAAGGCCCAGCCCGCGCTGTTTCCCCGCTGGAGCTCCTGGTGGCTCCTCGTTGGGAAGCTCTTCTGGCCGGGGGAACCTTCCGGAAGCGGTTGTGGGTCGGGAAACGCGGATGCTCCGGATTTTCGGGTGTTCAGGTCCTTGTTTTATCGTTGGCACGACTTCGGCGCTTGCGCGGGTGAGAGCAGCGCACACCCAAATCTAATCAAAAACCAAACCGCTTAATTAGGAAGTGGCACCTGGGTTATTTCCCTTTCTAATTTAATAATTGGCCCCCAAGACCCGCAGTGAGGATTTGTATGCAGAATTACAAGATACCACCCAAACCCAGGAAAAAGAAGAAGAAAGAAGAAGAAGAAGAAAGAAGAAGGAAGAAGAAGGAAGAAGAAGAAGAAAGAAGGAAGAAGAAGGAAGAAAGAAGAAAGAAGAAAGAAGAAGAAGGAAGAAGGAAGAAGAAGGAAGAAGAAGGAAGAAGGAAGAAGAAGGAAGAAGAAGGAAGAAGGAAGAAGAAGGAAGAAGAAGAAGAAGAAGAAGAAGAAGGAAGAAGAAGAAGAAGGAAGAAGAAGAAGAAGAAGAAGAAGAAGGAAGAAGAAGAAGAAGAAGAAGAAGAAGGAAGAAGAAAGGAAGAAGAAGGAAGAAGAAGAAGAAGAAGAAGAAGAAGAAGAAGAAGAAGAAGAAGAAGAAGAAGAAGAAGAAGAAGAAGGAAGAAGAAAGGAAGAAGAAGGAAGAAGAAGAAGAAGAAGAAGGAAGAAGAAGAAGAAGAAGAAGGAAGAAGAAGAAGAAGGAAGAAGGAAGAAGAAGAAGAAGAAGAAGAAGAAGAAGAAGAAGAAGAAGAAGAAGAAGAAGAAGAAGAAGAAGGAAGAAGAAGGAAGAGGAAAGGAACTCGAGCCAGCTCCCTGCATCTCCTGGACCTTGTGCCCGTCCCAAACCCCAATTTCTCGCCCCGTGTCGAGCTGAACACGGGCTCAGGGGCGCCGTGCTCGGCTCTGCTGCGCGGACAGCGGGCGCGCCGCCTCCGTGAAGTGGCTCTTTAATTGTTATTTATTAATTAGTTATCATGGTTTGGTTTTGTGTATTAATACTTGTGGTTTATGTTATACATTATGTGCTGTGTATGATGTATTATATGTCATGTGTTATATATCATGTGTTATATATAATATATAATATGTAATATATAATATGTAATATATAATATGTAATAGATTATAGATTATAGATTATAGATTATAGATTATTATATTATTATAGATTATATAGTACGTTGTATATATTGTATATATTGTATATATTGTATATATTGTATATATTGTTTATATTATATAGTATATACATTGCACATTAGTTATTACTTACTAAAGGTTTATTATTGTTTATTAATATTTGTATTTTTATACTATACATTATGTGTGATATAACATGTGTGATATATCATGTGTTATATATATTATATACAATATATTATATATTATATATTATATACAATATATTATGTTATATGTTATATGTTATATGTTATATGTTATATGTTATATGTTATATGTTATATGTTATATGTTATATATTATATATAGTATATACATTGTACATTATATATTATGTATATGATATGATGATATGACATGACATGACATGACATGACATGACATGACATGATATTATATTATATTATATTATATTATATTACATTACATTACATTACATTACATTACATTACATTACACTACATTAATTACATGTTATTACATGTGATTACATTAATTAAATTAATGTAATTATTTTAAAAGAAAATCCCTATTCTTACACCCTCAGCCCCAGGGGGAAAACAGGGGGGGACTGTAGTCCCAAAAAATAAAAAATTCAACTTTTTTTTTTTCCCCTCTTGGCAGGGCATCCTTAAAAGAAAAGAAATCCTAAAAGCAGTTTATCCATCCATACATTAATAATAAAAACACTATACATTAAAAAAAAAGAGTCACCATAACAAACTTTTTCTCCAAACAATACCATATATAAGATAAAAACACAAAATATAACAACTGTAATCAGGGGCGCAGACCCAAATCTGACCCCACACGGATTTCAAACTCAACATATTCGATATTCCATCCTTGTATAATTTACATATTAATTATTAAATTTGCATTGTTCAGGAGCACAAATAATCCCGGGATGTGATTCCGTGCAGGGGCTTTTATTGAGACCCAAATCTGACCCCACACAGATTTCAAACTCAACATATTCTATATTCTATCCGTATATAATTTACATATTAATTATTAAATTTACATTGTTCAGGAGCACAAATAATCCCGGGATGTGATTCCGTGGTTTTATTTGGAATCAGGGGTGCAGACCCAAATCTGACCCCACACGGATTTCAAACTCAACATATTCGATATTCCATCCTTGTATAATTTACATATTAATTATTAAATTTACATTGTTCTATTGTATGCATTGACATGAGTTTCTCGTGATCTTTCTTAGCCCCTGCCCACAGTTTCTCATGATTATTATGATTAAACAGTAATTATATTTAATTACTAAACAATCATCACATCTATCAATTATATCAATTATCATGTACAGGTGAAGTTCCAGCAAGCAAAAGTTCTCCATGTTCATCCTTGGGATGTCCCTGGAGATCCTGGGATGTCCCTGGAGCTCCTGGGATTGGTGCTGACCATGGAGACCCTGGGATGTCCCTGGAGCTCCTGGGATTGCTCCTGACCATGGAGACCCTGGGATGTCCCAGGAGCTCCTGGGATGTCCCTGGAGCATGGAGACCCTGGGATGTCCCAGGAGCTCCTGGGATGTCCCTGGAGCATGGAGACCCTGGGATGTCCCAGGAGCTCCTGGGATTGGTGCTGAGCATGGAGACCCTGGGATGTCCCAGGAGCTCCTGGGATTGGTGCTGAGCATGGAGACCCTGGGATGTCCCAGGAGCTCCTGGGATTGGTGCTGAGCATGGAGACCCTGGGATGTCCCTGGAGCTCTTGGGATTGCTGCTGAGCATGGAGACCCTGGGATGTCCCTGGAGATCCTGGGATTGGTGCTGAGCATGGAGACCCTGGGATGTCCCAGGAGATCCTGGGATGTCCCTGGAGCATGGAGACCCTGGGACGTCCCAGGAGACCCTGGGATGTCCCTGGAGCATGGAGACCCTGGGATGTTCTCTGGAGCTCCTGGGATTGGTGCTGACCATGGAGACCCTGGGATGTCCTCTGGAGCTCTTGGGATTGGTGCTGAGCATGGAGACCCTGGGATGTTCCTGGAGCTCCTGGGATTGCTCCTGACCATGGAGACCCTGGGATGTCCCAGGAACTCCTGGGATTGGTGCTGAGCATGGAGACCCTGGGATGTCCCTGGAGATCCTGGGATGTCCCTGGAGCATGGAGACCCTGGGATGTCCCTGGAGCTCCTGGGATTGGTGCTGAGCATGGAGACCCTGGGATGTCCCAGGAGCTCCTGGGATTGCTCCTGACCATGGAGACCCTGGGATGTCCCCTGGAGCATGGAGACCCTGGGATGTTCTCTGGAGCTCCTGGGATGTCCCTGGAGCATGGAGACCCTGGGATGTCCCTGGAGCATGGAGACCCTGGGATGTCCCTGGAGATCCTGGGATTGCTGCTGACCATGGAGACCCTGGGATGTCCTCTGGAGACCCTGGGATGTCCCTGGAGCATGGAGACCCTGGGATGTCCTCTGGATCTCCTGGGATTGGTGCTGACCGTGGAGACCCTGGGATGTTCTCTGGAGCTCCTGGGATTGCTCCTGACCATGGAGACCCTGGGTTGTCCCTGGAGCTCCTGGGATTGGTGCTGACCATGGAGACCCTGGGATGTCCCTGGAGCTCCTGGGATTGGTGCTGACCATGGAGACCCTGGGTTGTCCCAGGAGCTCCTGGGATGTCCCCTGGAGCATGGAGACCCTGGGATGCCCCTGGAGCTCCTGGGATTGCTGCTGACCATGGAGACCCTGGGATGTTCTCTGGAGCTCCTGGGATTGGTGCTGAGCATGGAGACCCTGGGATGTCCCTGGAGGTCCTGGGATGTCCCTGGAGCATGGAGACCCTGGGATGTCCCAGGAACTCCTGGGATTGCTCCTGACCATGGAGACCCTGGGATGTCCCAGGAACTCCTGGGATGTCCCTGGAGCATGGAGACCCTGGGATGTCCCAGGAACTCCTGGGATGTCCCTGGAGCATGGAGACCCTGGGATGTCCCAGGAGCTCCTGGGATGTCCCAGAACCTCGGTGCTCCTCGCCGTGCCATTCCCACCCTCTTCCCCATCGAGCCTCAATTCTCTCTCCCAGGATGTCCTGGAGGCGCACGGAGAGGAGAAGAAGACAATTCCATCTTTGTTCCTCCTCGGCGTCCATCCCAAACCTCTGTGTGGAATTCGGCGTGGAGATCGTTCTCCACGAGGGGATCGCTGGGATGGATTCTGGTGAGGTTCCTTTGGGTTCTGGGAGAACTTGGATCCAGGTTGGGTTTTTATTTTTGTCCCAGAGGTAAATAAGAAGTGACTATGTAGAACAGGATAATATCTATTTAAATTGGATATTAATAGTGTAATTTTAGCGCTGCTCAAAAGAGATTAATTCAGCACTAATAAATAAAGATTAATTAATAGAGCACTGCTAAATAGAGATTAATTCAGCACTGCTCAATAGAGATTAATTAATAGAGCACTGCTAAATAGAGATTAATTAATAGAGCACTGCTAAATAGAGATTAATTCAGCACTGCTCAATAGAGATTAATTCAGATCTGCTCAATAGAGATTAATTAATAGAGCACTGCTAAATAGAGATTAATTAATAGAGCACTGCTAAATAGAGATTAATTCAGCACTGCTCAATAGAGATTAATTAATAGAGCACTGCTAAATAGAGATTAATTAATAGAGCACTGCTAAATAGAGATTAATTCAGCACTGCTCAATAGAGATTAATTCAGATCTGCTCAATAGAGATTAATTAATAGAGCACTGCTAAATAGAGATTAATTAATAGAGCACTGCTAAATAGAGATTAATTCAGCACTGCTCAATAGAGATTAATTAATAGAGCACTGCTAAATAGAGATTAATTAATAGAGCACTGCTAAATAGAGATTAATTCAGCACTGCTCAATAGAGATTAATTCAGCACTGCTCAATAGAGATTAATTCAGCACTGCTAAATAGGGATTAATTAATAGAGCACTGTTAAATAGAGATTAATTCAGCACTGCTCAATAGAGATTAATTCAGCACTGCTAAATAGAGATTAATTCAGCACTGCTCAATAGAGATTAATTCAGCACTGCTAAATAGAGATTAATTCAGATCTGCTCAATAGAGATTAATTCAGCACTGCTAAATAGAGATTAATTCAGCACTGCTCAATAGAGATTAATTCAGCACTGCTAAATAGAGATTAATTCAGCACTGCTCAATAGAGATTAATTCAGCACTAATAAATAGAGATTAATTCAGCACTGCTAAATAGAGATTAATTCAGCACTGCTAAATAGAGATTAATTAATAGAGCACTGTTAAATAGAGATTAATTCAGCACTGCTAAATAGAGATTAATTCAGCACTGCTCAATAGAGATTAATTCAGAACTGCTAAATAGAGATTAATTCAGCACTGCTAAATAGAGATTAATTCAGCACTGCTAAATAGAGATTAATTCAGCACTAATAAATAGAGATTAATTCAGAACTGCTAAATAGAGATTAATTAATAGAGCACTGCTAAATAGAGATTAATTGAGAACTGCTAAATAGAGATTAATTCAGCACTGCTCAATAGAGATTAATACAGCACTACTTAAAAGAGATTATTACAGCATTACTCAAGAGTTAATACAGCACTACTCAAAATAGATTCATACAGCACTACTCAAAAGAGATGAATAGAGCACTACTCACTTGAGTTAATACAGCACTACTAAATAGAGATTATTGGAGCACTAAATAGAGATTAGAGCACTACTAAATAGAGATTAATAGAGCACTACTCAAAATATATTCATGCAGCACTAGCCAAGAGATTAATGCAACACTACTCAAAAGATATTATTAGAGCACTACTCAAAATAGATTAATAGAGCACTACTAAATACAGATTAATAGAGCGCTACTCAAAAGAGATAATACAGCACTACGTAAAAGAGATTAATAAAGCACTACTCAAAATATATTAATACAGCACTAATCAAAATAGATTAATACAGCACTAGTCAAAAGAGATAATACAACACTACTCAAAAGAGATTATTAGAGCATTACTCAAAAGAGATAATACAGCACTACTCAAAAGAGTTAATAGAGCACTACTAAATAGAGATAATACAGCACTAATCAAAATAGATCAATACAGCACTACTAAATAGAGATAATACAGCACTAATCAAAATAGATCAATACAGCACTACTAAATAGAGATAATACAGCACTACTCAAAATAGATCAATACAGCACTACTAAATAGAGATAATACAGCACTAATCAAAATAGATTAATACAGCACTACTAAATAGAGATAATACAGCACTAATCAAAATAGATCAATACAGCACTATTAAATAGAGATAATACCACACTAATCAAAATAGATTAATACAGCACTACTAAATAGAGATAATACAACACTACTCAAAATAGATTAATACAGCACTACTAAATAGAGATAATACAGCACTAATCAAAATAGATTAATACAGCACTACTAAATAGAGATAATACAGCACTAATCAAAATAGATCAATACAGCACTAATCAAAATAGATCAATACAGCACTACTAAATAGAGATAATACAGCACTAATCAAAATAGATCAATACAGCACTACTAAATAGAGATAATACAGCACTAATCAAAATAGATCAATACAGCACTACTAAATAGAGATAATACAGCACTAATCAAAATAGATCAATACAGCACTACTCAAAAGACGTTAAGACAACACTACTGAATAGAGATGAATAAACCACCACTGAAAATTGATTAATCCAGCACTTTCCACCCCGACAGATGCAGGGTTCACCTCAACATTCCCGAGGCTCCAATGCTACAAAATGCATTTTTCCCAGCGAAGGAGGGGCAGGGGGAGGCGGGGACGGGAGTTCCTGAAATTCCCAAGATTTCCTGGAAAAGTGCAAAGAGAAGA
The DNA here is from genome assembly GCF_046129695.1 of Lonchura striata. Classification (NCBI taxonomy): domain Eukaryota; kingdom Metazoa; phylum Chordata; class Aves; order Passeriformes; family Estrildidae; genus Lonchura; species Lonchura striata. The sequence continues at coordinate 1,700,527 of NC_134636.1, read as the reverse complement.
AGAGAAAACCATCTTTATCGCTACTCCTTTGATTGTTTACCTGAAGTAATTACTTAATTACATTCTAGTGAAAGTTGTTTAAGTTCAAAACCCAATTAGAACCAGCTGTGTCTGGGACTCTAAACAGAGAGTCACGAGTTTATTAATTAGATAAGTAAGTAAGAAGTAAGTATATAGAATAGTACAGTATCTCTTTAAATGGTATATTAATGTAATATAATATAGTTTTAATAAAGTTATCCTTCAGCCTTCTGATCAAGAAACAGACGTCATCATTTCTTCCCAGATCTGGGGTTCACCACTTTTTACTCGAGCAGGCAGGGACAGCGAGAATCTCGTTCATCCATTCAGTCACTGCTCAGGACCCTGCAGAAATGTCCTCAGTTCCCCTCCAAGGGGACCTCAGCACAGCAGTGACCTCACAGCTCTTCTCCCTCTGCTCAAGAATCCCCCACAGGGACATTCTGCTCTCTCCTCCATGGGCACCAAGCAGCAAAACTCCCGAGGAAAATCTTCCCCCGTGGATCCTGCGGCTCCTTGGCTGAGGTCCAGAGCAAACAGCCAAGGCAGTGGCCTGAAGTGTTTTCCCAGCTGGCACACACTTATCTGCCGGATGCACATTGTCCCTGGGGAAAGAGAGGTGCAGAACCCTTCACTAATGGCCTGGAATGTCCAACAGCAATCTCAGCCATGGACAGCTCTCGGGAACCACTGCACCATGGATTTTCCTTCCTGGAAGGCCAAGACTGGGAATGTCCTGCTGGTGCCTCAGGGCCTGGCTGAACAGGGCTTGTCAGAGATGCTGCCAGGGCACCGACAGCCCTGCTCCTCACAGGGCACCTCTGTCACCCCGTCAGCTCCGAGGGGCTGCCTGGGGACAGGTGCCCACTCCCCCATGGCCCCTGGCACGGGCCCATCCTGCTCAGGGCCAGCGCTGGCCTTGGCTCAGGGCCAGGGCCATGGCCCAGGTGCTCTGGGAGGGCTCAGGGGCTGCAGGTGTGACAGGATGAGGGGCAGGGCAGGGCACGTTCCCCTCTGGACACTGCTCTGGGGATGGAGCTGGGACGGGTCTGGCACCTGCAGGGAAAGGGATCTGGGGCTGTGCGGATGTGGGAATTGTCACCGCTGAGCCATGGCCCAGGCCTCAGCCTTGGCTGCAGGTGATCAGCATGGCCCAGGGCTCCCAGTGTCCCCGGGACGGGAGATGCCGATGCCCCAGCTGATGACATGTCCCTGGTTCCCCTTGTTCCCCACATGTTGGGTTTGGGGCCGGGCTCCGCTCTGGGCTGTCCCACAGGGAAAGCTCTGGGAGGGAAGGGGCAGCAGGAGATGGGGGATCTGGCTCTGGGGGCTGTGGGAGGATGGATTGTGTTGCACTGGGGGCTGTCCCCACAGGGTCCCCAGGTGCCTTTGGCTCCCTGCCTGCCCCCCTGCCCCCCCAGGTGCCTGGGCCCCTCCAGGGGCAGCTGCCCCGGGCAGGAAGCTGGAGGGATGCCGGGCAAGGGGGCTGGACCCGTGCCACAGCTGGGCTGGGGTGGACTCTGGGCCAGGGCTGGGCTTGTGGCCAGGGCTGGGGGCTGTGCCAAGCCGGGCTTTGGCCTGGGGGCTGGCAGGGAGGGTGCAGGGAGGAGTCCCGGCAGGGATAAAGGTGCTCCTCACCTGCTGCAGCCTCACCCAGCGCTGCCCGGAGCCAGAGGAAGATGAAGGTGGCTGTGCTCAGCGTGGCCCTGCTCTTCTCCATCCTGCTGTGCCTCCCAGCACAGAGCAAGGTGAGGCACCCGCCAAACGCTGTCCCCACACCCTGCCCTTTCTGGCCTCCCACCCCACCCTTTCGCTCCCTCCTCTGTGGCCCATTCAGGGTCCCCAGCCGCCCTCCCACTGACCATTCCCAAGGCCTTTCCTTCCATGGCCCCCCTCCATCCTTTGCCTTTCTTCCTGGCCTCGGCAGAGGGGTCCCCCTGGACAATTCCCTGACTCACCCCCACTGCCACAGCATCTCCCAGTCCCGTGGGTTTTGTCCCCTCCCGTCCTCGTCCTTCTGTCCCCACCAAGCCCCTGCCCTGCACTCCCATGGCCCTGCACCGCAATTCCTTTCTCCTGCCCTGGGCCTTACACCCTGCTCCTCCCACACCCCAGCCCTGTCCCCTGGGCCCTCAGCTGAGCCCACATCAGTGACTTTGGGTCTCCCCCACCTCAAAAAGATCTCCTGGGAGTCCCTGAATTCCCATCCCTCTGCCCCCACCCTGCTCCCTGCACTCGTGTCCCCCCACAGCCCGACAAGGTCCAGTCCAGTCCCTGCCTTTGTTCTCCTTCCCAGGCACCCCCGGAAGAAACCCAAGATGATCTCGTGAAGGTGAGTGGGGTGCTGGCATTGGAGGGCATCCCCTCAGGGGGCTGGGGGACAGTTCAGTTCCCCCTTCCCTTGCTGGCACCTGGGACATCCCCGTGACCAGTGAGGTCTCCTGGTCTCTCTGCAGGTGGATTTAGACGATGGGGACGTGGATGTGGACGTGCCTCTGGTGGGTACCACGAGTTCTGCCGGGCTCAGACCCTCCCCTTGCATGGCCACCAGAGCCCAGGCCATCCCAGTTTGTCCCAGCCCATCCCAGTGCCCCCAGTGTGTCTCTAATGCTGCCCTTGTCCCCAGGACGAACTGGATGAAAGGGTGAAGGAACTTCTGCGGCAGAAGCGCGCCGTGGCTGCCTCTCTGAGGGTCTAGGTGAGCTGTGCCTGCAGGGACAGGGCTGGGGACAAAGCCCATCCATGGCCCAGCAGGAAACACCAGTGGTCACCTTCTGGGCTTTGTCTTTCAGGGTCAGAAGGAGCGGTGTCCTTTTCCTCTCCAGGGGCATGAGGAGATGATCATCCCTGGAGGAACCCCCTGAAACCTCTGTGCCCGGGGCCATTTCCCCTGAATAATCAAGCATCAATAATCAATAAACCCTTTCAGCATAGCTTTGCTCTGTGTCTGTGTGTGTCCATGCCTCTGGATTCCTCCCTGTCCAGTGGTCCAGGGAAGTCAGGCCAGGCCTGGGCTCTGCTTCCTTGGCACAGCCCGTGCTCTCCCCCAGACAAATTGTGTGTTGGGAGTTGTGCAGGCTCCAGGGGGAGTGGGTTGAGTAGGTTGGTGGGCGTGCAGGTGCTGAGAAAGCCTGCAGCTCGCCATGAGTGTGGTAGGAATGGCCTGGGTTGAAAAGGAAAAAAATAAATTAAAAATAAGTTTTCCTTTAAACTTTTTTACCCCAAAATTCTTTATTCAATCCAAAGAATTTAACGGTTCACAAAAATCTTAATATGTCAAAAGCATGTTGAAATTATTTATTGGTCTTGCAATCTGGTTCCCTGGTGGGATTGGGTCTGTCTGCAGGGCTCTGCAGGGCTGTGGGGTCTCCTCACTGAGGGGCCCTACACGGTCACCTGTAGTGCCTGGCCACGGTGGGGTAGAGCCACCACGGCATCCTGGAAAAGGGCAAGTGCTTCTCCCTGGCTCTGGGCTCACTCTTGGCCGCCAGATCCATCGGCTCCAGCAGGACTTGGCTGAATTTCGGGCCGGGCCGGGTGGATCAGTTGTCCCCGGCCGTCCTGGGAGCTCACCAGGGGCTCGGTCGTGTTCCCTGACTCCAGCTCCAGCACTGAAGGAGCCGCTGGTGCCGGCAGCACCCCGGGGAAGCCTCACAGCAGAGCTGGCACAGGGCATTGCCCGGGCAGAGGGGCAGGGAAAATGTCTTGGCCACGAGCCGCAGAATGGCCAGAAACCCCCTGGCGCAGGAGTTCCCCTCCCCAGCAGGTTTGAGGCAGATTCGGGTCGCATCCCTGCTGTCCTGGCAGGGAAATTCTGGGCACAGGGCACAGAGGGGTCTTCTCCACGGGGCTCCCAGGTAACACCGAGATGCTGTGGGGGAGCTGAGCCCTGCCTGAGGGCAGCCCCAGCCCAGCAGGAGCCCGGCTGACACCGAGCTGCTGGCCATGGCTATCTCAGCGGCAATGCCGTGCCAGGAGTGGGGAACAGCTTCCCCTCAAATAGGGAGAGCTGAACCTTAGAGCCACTTGCTCTCCTGCTGGAACGGTGTCGGCGTCAGGGGGTGGACAAAACAGTCGAGGGAGGCCTTTGGTGTGAGATTCTGGAGAAGGTTTATTGGTTTGAAAAGCCAGGAGTCTGTGGAGGACAGCAAAAGCCTCCTGTGAAATGGAAAAGGTGAACTTCTTCTCTCTGAATTGCCACGATTTTAAAAAAAGGCTCTCAGGCAAAGGTATGGGAATGGGAATAACAGTTCTTTATTAGGAGAAAAACTAAATTTAAAAAATAATGATAAAAATGTAATTAGTACAAGCGAAACTAGTGATGGAGTCACAAACCTGACCCCCTGAGGAGTCAGGGTGTTGGGAATAGTCCAGTGAAATGGTGGCTGCTCCTCCTGGAGTGGCAGAAGAAATCTGCTGAACTGGTGATCTCCAGAAGGGTGGAGTTTTCTCTGAAGGTCTCTAGTAGTTGGGCCTGGTGTTCCTCTGGGAATTCAGCAGAGAAGAAGCTGCTCCTCTGGGAATCCAGCGATGTGGCTGCCAGTGTCTCAAAAATGCTGATTTTATGCAGGTTGGAATGCTTGGCTCCTCCCTCTGGGCGGATCATCTCACCATGGGATGATGTAAATTGATCGGTCATGCAGTGAATTATTTAATAGTTTATTAACAGAAGATTCCAGCGGGGCGGAGCTGGCAGGGGAGGGGTTCACAGGAGACTGACAGGGAAGGTTCCAGAACAGGGGCAGGGTTTACAGTGATGGATAGGGAAGGCACTGGAATACAGGGTGGGGATGATCCTGATTGAACGGTAATAGGGGAGTGATATAAACCAGGAATAATCCAATTTGGGGAAATACAACATACAGGGGGTGAATTAGAACAGGCCATCCAACAAGCCATGAAATAAAAGGGCACTGCAACAGCGCTCGATAAAGAAGGATGCAGGACATGTTTTCTGGTGCAAAAAAAGGATCAATCCCAGTTTTTTTCGGGACTCCCTTTTGATAGGGCTTTTTAAGAATGTCCCATCTACCCCCAATTGGTCAGTAACAAGTTGTTACCCTGTATTGATTAGTGACTCAAATCCCCAATGCGTACGTGCAGGAAAAGTTATTAGTGAGAGATAATTTAATTTCTCTCTCTAATGGTGTAAAACCAGTTTATGCAGGTGGCTAGTGTTTATCACAGTCCTAGAACTCTTTCTCAGGGAAAGCGGGTTGTTTTCCACAGTCCTAGAGCTCTTTCTCAGGAAAAACAAGTTGTTTTCACTGCTCCAGAACTCTGTTCTCACAAAGCGCTGTCAGCTTTCTCACGGCTTCTGTCGGCTCGAGTCAGGATTCAGTTTGTCAGCCTTTGGCCTGCTGTTCCACGAGCACAGAACTCATCATTCCTGTTCCATAAAATAAAAGCAGCTGAGATGCAGCTCACTGCCTTCTAGAAGGTGAAAAGGGATGCAGGTGCCCGGAGGCCCAGGAGAGAAATGGCAGTACTGAAAACGTGAGAAGCAATGTTTTATCCATAGGGGCAGGACCTGACCTCAAGGAAGACTTTTCCTACCAGTCAAGACTTCCTTAGGGAACACCCTGCTTCAATATCAATTGAAAAATAATAAGATAATGTTATTTATAAGAAAATAATGTTATACTGCCTCTTACGAAAACAAAACTAATGAGATAAAATCTTGAAAATGGGAGGGAAAATAATTTGAGGCAATTGCTCATTGAAATATTTTTCGTTAATTCCACTCCTGAACAAATTAATTCTTGAAGACAATTCTGGTAGATGTGCAGTTCCTTTGGGTTTTGTGCACTCTGACAAGCCCCATGGGAGATTCGGTGCCAAGTCCATGAGCCTCAGCTCCTCAAAGAAGATGTCACAAATGTCCAAGTGTCCTAGGGTGACATTATGATGCTTGTATCCCCAGTTGTCTGTTCTGTTTATGCTGGATATTATATTCTGTGCCTTCAAGACTGGCTCTGAAAAGCCAAGTTTTGTTTTGTTATCAGCCTGCTCACTCCCCCGCGGTCTGCTGGACACAGACAGTGGTACATAGTGCTGCTTTACTTTTTGCTTTTTGCTTTCACTTTTGCTCTTGATCTTTGCCCTTGTTCCTGCTTCTGTTGGCTTTTGCTTTTTGCTTGTTAGTTAGTTTAGCTGAGCAGTCCAAATTTTATCCTGGACTGTTTTTCTTTCCCTTTTCTTGGAACCATTCAAACCTGCTCCGGACTGGGACCTGGAAAACACCGGGAGTTTGCACTTTGTGGCCTGCAGCAGCCATGCCCAGAGCCAGAGGAACCGAGAACAGAGCGACCACTCCCAGGAGAGATTTTCTGAATTTGTCATCTCTTCAGAGCAGTGAAAGAGTTTTGTCATCTGATGTTGTTCGTTCTTTGTGCTGGGGAGTGCTTTGCCTGTTAAATAAACAGGGTTTTTTCCACTTGTCTCTGAGGAAATTCTTCCTGAACCAGGTGGGAGGAGGGGCCGTGGGGGGTTGCATTCTGGGGGCTCCTTCCAGAGGTTTTCTCCCAAATTTGCCCTAAACCAGGACAATTGTGAAGCCACTTCTGTTCCGGGAGCCTGACTGGGAGGCAATTGGCCCCAAAATTTGGGGACGAGATATTAATGACAAAAGTGCTCCTGGCAGCAGAGACAAGACAGGCACAGAGGTGTAGGAACTCAAAATGTCCCTCAGACATTTTTAGATGTTCCAGAAGAATTTTAGATCCTGGCAGGCAGCTGCAAACAGCTGTGAGTTTGGGTTTGAGCCATGGAATGAGTTACCAACTTTGGAGGTGGAACAAGCAATCACAAAATGCTGGATAATATAGTCAAATTAATTACAAAACAGAGGGGAAATTTTTTTATTATTGTACAGGGGGGTTTTAACACTTGTCCAGGGGGTTTTCACTTTGTCCACGGGGGTCAGAAGTTCTAAGATGGAGGACAGTGGGCTGACCCTGTTCTTCCTCCTTCTTCATCCTCACCTCCATGTTCTTGGTGACGTTGGCACTCACAGATGGGTTTGGAGTAGAAAAACACTTTGTGATATAGGTAGTGGGTATTGGAGGGAAAACTATAAATATGTAATGTGTAATATATCATGATAATATATCATATAAAAGATGGCAGCAGCAAATCTTTTCGACGACTCACCCTCGCGACGTGGCCCTGCTGCCACCGATAGCAAAAGGGAGTTAAACCCACGGGGATTTCAGGTTAAAAGGAAAATTAAGCTTAATTAAGCTTAATTAACCCCCAAAAAAATAAATACCCTGGGTGCGTGAAGGCCGTGTGCCTTGCTAGAACTGCACCTGTACACGATAAATGATATAATCGTTGGATGTGATGATTGTTTAGTAATTAAATATAATTGCTGTTTAATCGTGAGGATAACCATGAGAAAGTGCGGTCTCAGTCAGCTCATGGCTGAATGAAGTCAATGTATAGGATAGAACAATATAAGTTTAATAGTTAATATGTAAATTATGGAACGATAGAATATAAAATAAACTTTGTAGGGCCTGGAAAAATAAATACCTTAAGCACACGGAGGACTTTTGCTTGCTGGAACTGCAGCTGTACATGATAAATGATATCATTGCTGGATGTGATGATTGTTTAGTAATTAAATATAATTACTGTTTAATCGTAAGAATAATCGTGAGAAACTGCGGTCAGGGCTCAGAAAGATCACGAGAAACTCATGTCAATGCATACAATAGAACAATGTAAATTTAATAATTAATATGTAAATTATACAAGGATGGAATATCGAATATGTTGAGTTTGAAATCCGTGTGGGGTCAGATTTGGGTCTGCGCCCCTGATTCCAAATAAAACCACGGATTCACATCCCGGGATTTTGGGTGCTCCTGAACAATGCAAATTTAATAATTAATATGTAAATTACACAAGGATAGAATATCGAATATGTTGAGTTTTTAGGAACATCAGACAACTGTGGGCCTCCTGTGCTCTGAAACCAACTGAAGAATGGGAGTTCTACCAAGAGCTCATTTGTCACGATTGCATTGAAAAGGTAGAAAGGTCAGAACGAGGAAAAAAATTAATTTACTTCCTCATTTTGGGACCCCCCGACCCATTTCGAGGAACAAACCACGTGTGTGGAATGGCTTTTGGAGTGATTAGCATAGGAAATGATTAGCATATGAAGTGATTAGCATAGGAAATGATTAGCATATGAAGTGATTAGCATAGGAAATGATTAGCATAGGAAGTGAGGAATGGGATGTACCAAAATGATGAATTCGGATTTATATTTTGGGTTTTCAGTAATTAATCACTGGGAAGCTGTGGTGTGGAGCCTTTTATCCATCCAAGTATCAACACCCAAAATACCATAAACACACAATTTGTAAATTTAAGATTACAGTTTTTGTCCGTCACAGCTGGATATCGATACCGGATCAATATCCACATTTCTTTAATAATTTGTGAACACACACTTTGTAACTTTAAATTGTTGGAGAGTTTTTGTCCGTCACAGTTTGGATATCGATACCGGATCAATATCCACATTTCTTTAATAATTAGCAAACACGCACGCTTTGTAACTTTAAATTGTTGGAGAGTTTTTGTCCGTCACCATTGGATATTGGCAATAATCAATATCCACATTTCTTTAATAATTTGTGAACACACACTTTGTAACTTTAAATTGTTGGAGAGTTTTTGTCCGTCACAGCTGGATATTGGCAATAATCAATATTCACATTTGTCAATAATTTTTAAGCACACACTTTGTAACTTTAAACTGTTGCAGAGTTTTTGTCCATCACAGTTTGGATATCAATACCAGATCAATATCAACATCTCTTTAATAATTAATAAACACACGCTTTCGAACTTTAAATTTTAGAAAGTTTTTGTCTGTCACAGCTGGATATCGATACCGGATCAATATCCACATTTCTTTAATCATTTATAAGCGCACACTTTGTAACTTTAAACTGTTATGGAGTTTTTATCCATCACCGTTGGATACTGGCAATAGATCAATATCCACGTTTCTTTAATAATTTATAAGCACAAACTTTCTGACTTTAAAATGTTAGTTTTTGTCTATCACAGCTGGATATTGGAAATAGATCAATATCCACATTTCTTTAATAATTTATAAGCACAAACTTTCTAACTTTAAACTGTTGGAGAGATTTTATCTGTCACAGTTGGATATTGGCAATAATCAATATCCACATTTCTTTAATAATTTGTGAACACACACTTTGTAACTTTAAACTGTTGGAGAGTTTTTGTCTGTCACCGTTGGATATTGGCAATAATCAATATCCACATTTGTCAATAATTTTTAAACACACACTTTTTAACTTTTAAATGTTACAGAGTTTTTGTCTGTCACCGTTGGATATTGGCAATAGATCAATATCCACATTTCTTTAATAATTTGTGAACACACACTTTGTAGCTTTAAAATGTTAGTTTTTGTCTATCACAGCTGGATATTGGCAATAATCAATATCCACATTTCTTTAATAATTTATAAACACATGCTTTCTAACTTTAAACTATTGGAGAGTTTTTGTCCGCCACAGCTGGATATTGGCAATAATCAATATCCACATTTCTTTAATAATTTATAAACACACACTTTGTAACTGTAAACCGTTACGGAGTTTTTATCTGTCACGATTGGATATTGGCAATAATCAATATCCACATTTCTTTAATAATTTATAAACACACACTTTGTAACTGTAAACTGTTACGGAGTTTTTATCTGTCACGATTGGATATTGGCAATAATCAATACCCACATTGGTCAATAATTCCGAGGTGACCCCTTTGATGCAGGAACCCCTCCGCTTTACTGGGAGTTACTGGGAGCACTGGGAGCACTGGGAGCACTGGGAGGGGTCACTGGGAGCACTGGGAGCACTGGGAGGGGTCACTGGTTGTTACTGGGAGCACTGGGAGGGGTCACTGGGGGTCACTGGTTGTTACTGGGAGCACTGGGAGGGGTCACTGGTTGTTACTGGGAGCACTGGGAGGGGTCACTGGGAGTTACTGGGAGCACTGGGAGGGGTCACTGGTTGTCACTGGGAGCACTGGGAGGGGTCACTGGGGGTTACTGGTTGTTACTGGGAGCACTGGGAGCTGTTACTGGTTTTTACTGGGAGCACTGGGAGGGGTCACTGGTTGTTACTGGGAGCACTGGGAGGGGTCACTGGGGGTCACTGGGAGCACTGGGAGGGGTCACTGGTTGTCACTGGGAGCACTGGGAGGGGTCACTGGTTTTTACTGGGAGCACTGGGAGGGGTCACTGGTTGTTACTGGGAGCACTGGGAGGGGTCACTGGGAGTTACTGGGAGTTACTGGGAGCACTGGGAGGGGTCACTGGTTGTTACTGGGAGCACTGGGAGGGGTCACTGGGGGTTACTGGGAGCACTGGGAGGGGTCACTGGGAGTTATTGGGAGCACTGGGAGGGGTCACTGGAGGTTACTGGGAGCACTGGGAGGGGTCACTGGTTGTTACTGGGAGTTACTGGGAGCACTGGGAGGGGTCACTGGGGGTTACTGGGAGCACTGGGAGGGGTCACTGGGGGTCACTGGTTGTTACTGGGAGCACTGGGAGCTGTCACTAGTTGTTACTGGGAGCACTGGGAGGGGTCACTGGGAGTTACTGGTTGTTACTGGGAGCACTGGGAGGGGTCACTGGTTTTTACTGGGAGCACTGGGAGGGGCCACTGGGGGTTACTGGTTGTTACTGGGAGCACTGGGAGCTGTTACTGGTTTTTACTGGGAGCACTGGGAGCTGTTACTGGTTTTTACTGGGAGCACTGGGAGTTGGGGGAGGGGCGGCCCCGCTGTCCCCTCCCCCCCCCCCCATTTCCGGCCCCTCCCCCAATGACGTCACTCGGCGGTCGTTAATTAATCAACCGTTAATTAATCACTCGTTAATTAATCAATCGTTAATTAAGGGCACTTTATTCGTCAGCCAGGCCCCGCCCCCTGCCCCGGGGTCACTCAGGGGTCACTTGGTCACTCAGGGGTCATCCAGGGGTCACTCAGGGGTCACTTGGTCACTCTGGGGTCACCCAGGGGTCAATCAAGGGTCAGTTGGTCACTCAGGGGTCAATTAGGGGTCACTCACGGGTCAGTTGGTCACTCAGGGGTCAATCAGGGGTCAGTTGGTCACTCAGGGGTCACTTGGTCTCTTGGATCACTTGGTCACTCAGGGGTCAGCTGGTCACTCGGGTCAGTTGGTCACTCAGGGGTCACTTGGTCTCTCAGGGGACAGTTGGTCCCTGGGGTGTCAAGGGGTCCCTCAGTGGTCACTCAGTGGTCACTCATTGGTCAGTGTCACAGACAGGGTGTCCATGGGGTGGTCAGTTGGTCACTCATTGGTCAGTGTCACAGACAGGGTGTCCATGGGATGGTCAGTTGGTCACTCAGCGCTCAGTGTGACAGATGGGGGGCTCCATGGGGTGGTCAGTTGGTCACTCAATGGTCAGTGTCACAGACGGGGTGTCCAAGGCGTGGTCAGCCAGGTGGTCAGTTGGTCGCTCATTGGTCAGTGTCACAGACGGGGTGTCCATGGGGTGGTCAGTTGGTCACTCAATGGTCAGTGTCACAGACGGGGTGTCCATGGGGTGGTCAGTTGGTCACTCAATGGTCAGTGTCACAGACGGGGTGTCCATGGGGTGGTCAGTTGGTCACTCAATGGTCAGTGTCACAGACGGGGTGTCCATGGGGTGGTCAGTTGGTCACTCAATGGTCAGTGTCACAGACGGGGTGTCCATGGGGTGGTCAGTTGGTCACTCAATGGTCAGTGTCACAGACAGGGTGTCCATGGGGTGGTCAGTTGGTCACTCAGAGGTCACTCCCAGTAACTCAGTGGTCACTCATTGGTCAGTGTCACAGATGGGGTGTCCATGGGGTGGTCAGTTGGTCACTCAATGGTCAGTGTCACAGACAGGGTGTCCATGGGGTGGTCAGTTGGTCACTCATTGGTCAGTGTCACAGACGGGGTGTCCATGGGGTGGTCAGTTGGTCACTCATTGGTCAGTGTCACAGACGGGGTGTCCATGGGGTGGTCAGTTGGTCACTCATTGGTCAGTGTCACAGACGGGGTGTCCATGGGGTGGTCAGTTGGTCACTCAATGGTCAGTGTCACAGACGGGGTGTCCATGGGGTGGTCAGTTGGTCACTCATTGGTCAGTGTCACAGACGGGGTGTCCATGGGGTGGTCAGCCAGGCGGTCCATCGGTCCCTCGCGGTCCCTCGCGGTCACTCGGCGGCCGCCGTCGCCCCGTCCTCGCCGTGGGGCCAGCGCAGGCACCACTGGCGGGCGTTGCGGAACATGCGCAGCCACGGCCCGTGGCCGGCGCTGCCCGCGGCGCCGCGGCCGGCCCAGGGGCTCTGCCAGGCGCGCACGGCGCGCTCGGGGTGCGGCATGGCGGCCAGGTGGCGGCCGCAGGGCGAGCAGAGCGCGGCCACGCCGCCGCCCGAGCCGCTGGGGTTCAGCGGGTAGCGCTCGGTGGGCGCGCCGCCGTCGTCGGCGTAGCGCAGCGGCGCCAGCCCGGCCCGCACGCAGCGCTCGCGCGCCGACGGCGGCCGGAACTCGAAACGGCCTGCGGGGGGGAGAGACCGCGGTTAGGGACCGGTTAAACCAGTTATAAACCAGTTATAAACCAGTTACACCAGTTATAAACCAGTTAGAGACCAGTTACACCTGTTAGAGACTGGTTATAAACTGGTTACACTGGTTAGACTGGTTATAAACCAGTTCTAGAGCACGCAGCGCTCGCGCGCCGACGGCGGCCGGAACTCGAAACGGCCTGCGGGGCGGAGAGACCAGTTACACCAGTTATAAACCAGTTAGAGACCGGTTAAACCAGTTATAAACCAGTTACACCAGTTATAAACCAGTTAGAGACCAGTTACACCTGTTAGAGACTGGTTATAAACTGGTTACACTGATTAGACTGGTTATAAACCAGTTCTAGAGCATGCAGCGCTCGCGCGCCGACGGCGGCCGGAACTCGAAACGGCCTGCGGGGGGGAGAGACCGCGGTTAGGGACCGGTTAAACCAGTTATAAACCAGTTATAAACCAGTTACACCAGTTAGAGACCGGTTAGAGACCGGTGAGACCAGTTACAGACCAGTTAGAGACGGGTTAAACCAGTTTGGGACCAGTTAAACCAGTTAGACCAGTTAGAGACCAGTTAGAGACCAGTTAGAGACTGGTTAGAGACTGTTTAGAGACCAGTTAAACCACTTAGAAACCAGTTAAACCAGTTAGAGACCAGTTAGAGACTGGTAAAATCAGTTATAAACCACTTAGACCAGTTAGAGACAGGTTAGAGAGCAGTTAAACCAGTTAGAAACTGGTTAGAGATGGCTTAAGCCAGTTAAACCAGTGAGAGACCAGTTAGAAACCAGTTAAACCGGTAAGAGACCAGTTAAACCGGTTAGAGACCAGTTAAACCAGTTAGAAACCAGTTAAACCAGATAGAGACCAGTTAAACTGGTTAGAAACCAGTTAAACCAGATAGAGACCAGTTAAACTGGTTAGAGACCAGTTAAACCGGTTAGAGACAGTTAAACCAGTTAGAAACCAGTTAAACCAGATAGAGACCAGTTAAACTGGTTAGAACCTAGTTAAACCAGTTAGAGACCAGTTAAACCAGTTAGAGACAGTTAAACCAGTTAGACCGCTTAGAGACCAGTTAAACCAGTTAGAGACCAGTTAAACCAGTTACAGACCAGTTAAACCAGTTAGAAACCAGTTAAACCGGTTAGAGACAGTTAAACCGGTTAGAGACAGTTAAACCGGTTAGAGACAGTTAAACCGGTTAGACCGGTTAGAGACCAGTTCCAGCCCAGTTCCACCAGTTAAACCAGTGACACACCAGGGACACCGGTGAGAGCCCAGCGCTCCCAGGATAACCAGTTAACCAGGATAACCGGTTAACCAGTACAAACCAGTATAACCAGGGTAACCAGTTAACCAGTGTAACCAGGATAACAGTCTAACCAGTTAACCAGTTAACAAGGATAACCAGTATAGCCAGTCTAACTGGTTAACAGGTTAACCAGCTAACCAGGGGACTAGTTACCCTCGCCGTGCACCACCCAGACGCCCAGGCGCCCCCTCCATGCCCCAGTCTGACCAGTATACCCATTAACCAGTATAACCAGTATAACCAGTATAACCAGTATAACCAGTATAGCCAGTATAACCAGTATAACCAGTATAACCGGTTAACCGGCTAACCAGCTAACCAGGGGACTAGTTACCCTCGCCGTGCGCCACCCAGATGCCCAGGTGCCCCCTCCATGCCCCAGTCTGACCAGTATAACCATTAACCAGTATAACCAGTATAACCAGTATAACCAGTATAACAGGTTAACCGGCTAACCAGCTAATCAGGGGACTAGTTACCCTCGCCGTGCGCCACCCAGACGCCCAGGCGCCCCCTCCATGCCCCAGTCTGACCAGTATAACCAGTATAACCAGTATAGCCAGTCTAACCAGTATAACCAGTATAGCCAGTATAGCCAGTATAGCCAGTCTAACCAGTATAACCAGTATAGCCAGTATAGCCAGTCTAACCAGTATAGCCAGTATAGCCAGTATAACCAGTATAACCAGTATAACCAGTATAGCCAGTATAACCAGTATAACCAGTATAGCCAGTATAGCCAGTATAGCCAGTATAACCAGTATAACAGGTTAACCAGCTAACCAGTTAACCAGCTAACCAGGGGACTAGTTACCCTCGCCGTGCGCCACCCAGACGCCCAGGCGCGCCCTCCATGCCCCAGTCTGACCAGTATAACCATTAACCAGTATAACCAGTATAACCAGTATAACCAGTATAACAGGCTAACCGGTTAACCAGCTAATCAGGGGACTAGTTACCCTCGCCGTGCGCCACCCAGACGCCCAGGCGCCCCCTCCATGCCCCAGTCTGACCAGTATAACCATTAACCAGTATAACCAGTATAGCCAGTATAACAAGTTAACTGGTTAACCGGTTAACCAGCTAACCAGGGGACTAGTTACCCTCGCCATGCGCCACCCAGACGCCCAGGCGCCCCCTCCATGCCCCAGTCTGACCAGTATACCCATTAACCAGTATAACCAGTATAACCAGTATAACCAGTATAACAGGCTAACCGGTTAACCAGCTAACCAGCTAACCAGGGGACTAGTTACCCTCGCCGTGCGCCACCCAGACGCCCAGGCGCGCGCCCTCCATGCCGCGCAGCAGCAGCGCCGGGCCCGGCTCCACGCGGACGCAGACGAAGCGCGACTCGAAGCGCCCGGACGCGTTCCGCTCCAGCGCCACCCGCGGCGCCGCGCCGGGGACGTCACCTGCCACCGGGGGGACACCGGGTCACCAAAGTGTCACCGGGGGTCACCAAGGGTCACCAAGGGTCACCGGGGGTGGGGACACCGAGGGGACACCGAGGGGACAGCCCCGGGACGGGAACCCAAAGGGAAAGCCCAAAGGGACAAAGCTGGGGACACCACTGGGGATGTTCTGGAGATGCCACCACCCCCAGCAGGACCATGGGGCTGTCACCCGCCGGGGAATGTCACCAAGGGTCACCAAAGTGTCACCAGGGCTTGGGGACATCGAGGGGACACCAAGGGGGCAGCCCCAGGACAGGAACCCCAAAGGGAAACTCCAAAGGGACAAAGTTGGGGACACCTGTGGGGACACCACTGGGGACACCACTGGAGCAGCGGGGACATGGTCTGGGACATGGGAATGTCACCAAAGTGTCACCAAAATGTCACCAAGGGTCACCAGGGGGTGGCATCAAGGGGACATCGAGGGGACACCTTGGGGACAGCCCCAGGACAGGAACCCCAAAGGGACAACGTTGGGGACACCCCTGGGGACACTTGTGGGGATGTTCTGGAGATGTCACCACCCCCAGCAGGACCATGGGGCTGTCACCTGACAGGGAATGTCACCAAGGGTCACCAAGGGTCACCAGGGGTCACCTCAGTGTCACCAGGGCTTGGGGACATCAAGGGGACATCAAGGGGGCAGCCCCAGGACAGGAACCCCAAAGGGACAATGTTGGGGACATCTCTGGGGACACCCCTGGGGACACTTTTGGAGAAGCAGGGACATGGCCTGGGACATGGGAATGTCACCAGTGTCACCAAGGGTCACCAGGGGTCTCCAAGTGTCACCACAGTGTCACCAGTGCTTGGGGACATCAAGGAGACATTGAGGGGACACCTTGGGGACAGGAACCCCAAAGGGACAAAGTCGGGGACACCACTGGGGACACTTGTGGGGATGTTCTGGAGATGCCACCACCCCCAGCAGGACCATGGGGCTGTCACCCGCCGGGGAATGTCACCAAGGGTCACCAAGGGTCACCAGGGCTTGGGGACATCAAGGGGACACCAAGGGGGCAACCCCAGGACAGGAACCCCAAAGGGAAACTCCAAAGGGACAAAGTTGGGGACACCACTGGGGACACCCCTGGAGCAGCAGGGACATGGCCTGGGACATGGGAATGTCACCAAAGTGTCACCAAAGTGTCACCAAAGTGTCACCAAGGGTCACCAGGGGGTGGCATCAAAGGGCCATCGAGGGGACAGCGAGGGGACAGGCCCAGGACAGGAACCCCAAAGGGACAAAGTTGGGGACACCCCTGAGGACACTTGTGGAGCAGCAGGGACATGGCCTGGGACATGGGAATGTCACCAGAGAGTCACCAAAGTGTCACCAAGGGTCACCAAAGTGTCACCAGGGGTTGGGGACATCAAGGGGACAGCCCCAGGACAGGAACCCCAAAGGGACAAAGTCGGGGACACCCCTGGGGACAACTCATGTGGCACGGGGGTGACACGGGTGACACTGAGGTGACACTGGGTGACACTGGGTGACACTGGGATGACACTGGGTGACACGGGTGACACGGGTGACACAGGGGTGACACGGGGAGGTGACATGGGTGACACTGGGGTGACACAGGTGACACAGGTGACACTGGGTGACACGGGTGACACGGGTGACACTGGGTGACACTGGGTGACACAGGTAACACTGGGTGACACTGGGTGACACCGGGAGGTGACACGGGTGACACTGGGTGACACTGGGTGACACTGGGTGACACTGGGTGACACGGGTGACACTGGGTGACACTGGGTGACACTGGGTGACACTGGGTGACACGGGTGACACTGGGTGACATGGGTGACACTGGGTGACACTCACCGGGTGCTGTCCCCACCCAGCCCAGCAGCGCCATCAGCTGGCAGCCGTTGCACACGCCCAGGCTGAAGGTGTGTGGGTGACACTGGGTGACACTGGGTGACACGGGTGACACTGGGTGACACTGGGTGACACTGGGTGACACCGGTGACACTGGGTGACACTGGGTGACACTGGTGACACTGGGTGACACGGGTGACACTGGGTGACACTGGGTGACACTGGGTGACACCGGTGACACTGGGTGACACTGGGTGACACTGGTGACACTGGGTGACACGGGTGACACTGGGTGACACTGGGTGACACTGGGTGACACTGGGTGACACCGGTGACACTGGGTGACACTGGGTGACACTGGGTGACACAGGTAACACTGGGTGACACTGGGTGACACTCACCGGGTGCTGTCCCCACCCAGCCCAGCAGCGCCATCAGCTGGCAGCCGTTGCACACGCCCAGGCTGAAGGTGTGTGGGTGACACTGGGTGACACTGGGTGACACTGGGTGACACTCACCGGGTGCTGTCCCCACCCAGCCCAGCAGCGCCATCAGCTGGCAGCCGTTGCACACGCCCAGGCTGAAGGTGTGTGGGTGACACTGGGTGACACTGGGTGACACGGGTGACACTCACCGGGTGCTGTCCCCACCCAGCCCAGCAGCGCCATCAGCTGGCAGCCGTTGCACACGCCCAGGCTGAAGGTGTGTGGGTGACACTGGGTGACACTGGGTGACACTGGGTGACACTGGGTGACACTGGGTGACACAGGTGACACTCACCGGGTGCTGTCCCCACCCAGCCCAGCAGCGCCATCAGCTGGCAGCCGTTGCACACGCCCAGGCTGAAGGTGTGCGGGTGACACTGGGTGACACGGGTGACACTGGGTGACACTGGGTGACACTGGGTGACACTGGGTGACACTGGGTGACACAGGTAACACTGGGTGACACTGGGTGACACTCACCGGGTGCTGTCCCCACCCAGCCCAGCAGCGCCATCAGCTGGCAGCCGTTGCACACGCCCAGGCTGAAGGTGTCCGGGCGCTGCCGGAAGCGCCGCAGCCGCTCCCGGGGCCCGGCCTGGAACAGCAGCGAGGCCGCCCAGCCTGCAATTAATTAATGGTGTTAATTATGTTAATTAATGCCCGGGGCCCGGCCTGGAACAGCAGCGAGGCCGCCCAGCCTGCAATTAATTAATGGTGTTAATTATGTTAATTAATGCCCGGGGCCCGGCCTGGAACAGCAGCGAGGCCGCCCAGCCTGCAATTAATTAATGACGTTAATTATGTTAATTAATGCCCGGGGCCCGGCCTGGAACAGCAGCGAGGCCGCCCAGCCTGCAATTAATTAATGGTGTTAATTATGTTAATTAACCCGGCCTGGAACAGCAGCGAGGCCGCCCAGCCTGCAATTAATTAATGGTGTTAATTACATTAATTAACCCGGCCTGGAACAGCAGCGAGGCCGCCCAGCCTGCAATTAATTAATGGTGTTAATTACGTTAATTAATGCCCGGGGCCCGGCCTGGAACAGCAGCGAGGCCGCCCAGCCTGCAATTAATTAATGGTGTTAATTACATTAATTAACCCGGCCTGGAACAGCAGCGAGGCCGCCCAGCCTGCAATTAATTAATGGTGTTAATTACGTTAATTAATGCCCGGGGCCCGGCCTGGAACAGCAGCGAGGCCGCCCAGCCTGCAATTAATTAATGGTGTTAATTATGTTAATTAATGCCCGGGGCCCGGCCTGGAACAGCAGCGAGGCCGCCCAGCCTGCAATTAATTAATGGTGTTAATTATGTTAATTAATGCCCGGGGCCCGGCCTGGAACAGCAGCGAGGCCGCCCAGCCTGTAATTAATTAATGGTGTTAATTATGTTAATTAATGCCCGGGGCCCGGCCTGGAACAGCAGCGAGGCCGCCCAGCCTGCAATTAATTAATGATGTTAATTATGTTAATTAATGCCCGGGGCCCGGCCTGGAACAGCAGCGAGGCCGCCCAGCCTGCAATTAATTAATTATGTTAATTAAATTAATGAGGGAATGAAATGAAAGTGAAGGGGATGAATGGATGGGATGGAATGGAATAATAAAATGAAATAAAATGAAATAAAATGAAATAAAATAAAATAATGAAATACAAATAAAATAAAATGAAATAAAATAATCAAATGAAATAAAATTATAATAAAATAAAATAAAATAAAATAGTAAAATGAAATGAAATGAAATGAAATGAAATGAAATTAAAACAAAGAAAATAAAAGAATAAAATAAAATAAAGCAAAATTATAATAAAGTAAAATAAAATAAAAACTAAAAAAATGGAATTAAATTTTAAAAATAAAATTAAATTAAATAAAAATAAAATAAAACGAAATAATAGAATTATATGCAATGCAATGCTATGCAATAAAATAAAATACAATAAATAATAAAAAAAATACAATAAATAATAAAAAAAATAAAGTAAAATGAAATGAAATGAAATTAAATTAAATTAAATAATTAAAGAAATTAAATAAAATAAATGAAATTAAATGAAATTAAATGAATTTAAATAAATGAAATGAAATGAAATGAAATGAAATGAAATGAAATAAAATAAAATAAAATAAAATAAAATACAATAAAATAAAATAACATAAAATATATGGGGGATTGGGGCTAAAAATGGGGAATTTGGGGAACAAAATAAAAATGGAGAAATTGGGGAATAAAGGAAAAGAAAATGGGAAATTTGGGGGAAAATGGGGAATTTGGGTAAAAAATTTGGAATATTGGTAATAAAATAAACTAAAAAGGGGAAATTGGGAAAATTGGGGGAAATGGGGAATTTTGGTAAAAAAATGGGAAATTTGGTGGGAATAACATGAAATCTATTTGGAATAAAATAAAATAAAAATGGAAATTGGGGGAATTTGGGGGAAATGGGAAATTTGGGGATAAATTGGTTTTTTTGGGGGGGATTTTCAGCAAATTTTCCCCATTTTTGGGGAATTTGGGATTTTGGGATTTCGGGTTTTTTTGGGCGAATTTTTTGGGATTTCTTTGGGATTTTTGTGGAAATTTTGGGGGGTTTTTGTTGAGTTTTTTTGGTAATTTTGGGATTTTTGTAGAATTTTGGGGGATTTCCCCCATTTCAGTGGAATTTGGGATTTTGGGATAATTGAGGTTTTTGGGAGTCATTTTTGGGCTTTTTTGGGGATTTTTGTAGATTTTTTGGGCATTTTCCCCCTTGGGATTTTGGGAATTTTTTGGGGGAATTTTTAGGGATTTTTTGGTGGAATTTTTAGGGATTTTTGGGATATTTTCAGGATTTTTCTGGGGATTTTAGTGGATTTTTTTTTTTTTGTGTGGATTTTTTCGGGATTTTCCCCCCATTTTTGTGGAATTTGGGATTTTAAGATTTTTTGGGGTTTTTTGTGGGATTTTTTGGGATTTTTTTTTGTGGATTTCTTGGGGGATTTTTTTCCCTATTTTTTGTGGATTTTTTTGGAATTTTGTGGGGATTTTTTGGTTTTTTTGGGGGGGGATTTTTGTGGATTTTTTGAGGATTTTTCCCCCATTTTTGTGGAATTTGGGATTTTAGAATTTGGGGGTTTTCGTGGAATTTTTGGGGATTTTTTGAGGGATTTTTTTGGGGATTTTGTGAATTTTTTGGGATTTTTGTGGATTTTTTTGGGGATTTCTCCCCGTTTCTGTGGGATTTGGGATTTTTGGGTTTTGGGGTTTTTTGGGGCCATTTTTGGGGTTTTTCGCCGACTTTTTTGGGATTTTTGTTGAGACTTTTGGGAGATTTATGGGATTTTTGGGGCATTTTTTGGGGTTTTTTTTGTTCAGTTCTTGGAGATTTTTGGGGGATTTTTTGGGGTTTTTTGTTGAATTTTGGAGATTTTGGGGGCATGTTTTGGGATTTTTGTGGATTTTTTGGGGTTTTCTCCCCATTCTTCTGGAATTTGGGATTTGGGGATTTTGGGCTGATTTTGGGGCTCTTTTTGGGGTGGTTTTGGCATGTTTTTGGGCTCTTTTTGGGGGTGTTTTTGGGTGGTTTTGGGGATATTTTTGGGCTGGTTTTGGGGGTTTTTTGGGTGTGTTTTGGGCTGTTTTTGGGGTGGTTTTGGGCTGTTTTTGGGCTGTTTTTGGGTGTGTTTTGGGGGGTGTTTTTGGGCTGGTTTTGGGGGTGTTTTTGGGCTGGTTTTGGGGTGTTTTGGGGATATTTTGGGGATATTTTGGGGGCTGTTTTTGGGATATTTTGGGGTTGTTTTTGGGGATATTTTTGGGCTGTTTGGGGGATATTTTGGGGCTGGTTTTGGGCAGTTTTTGGGTGTTTTTGGGGATATTTTTGGGGTTGTTTTTGGGATATTTTTGGGCTGTTTTGGGGGATATTTTGGGGCTGGTTTTGGGCAGTTTTTGGGTGTTTTTGGGGATATTTTTGGGGTTGTTTTTGGGATATTTTTGGGCTGTTTTGGGGGATATTTTGGGGCAGTTTTTGGGCAGTTTTTGGGGGTGTTTTTGGGATATTTTTGGGCTGTTTTGGGGGATATTTTGGGGCTGGTTTTGGGCAGTTTTTGGGCAGTTTTTGGCTGTTTTTGGGCTGTTTTTGGGTGTTTTTGGGCAGTTTTTGGGCTGTTTTTTGGGCTGTTTTTGGCTGTTTTTGGGCTGTCTCTCTCACCTTTGGCCGAGCCCAGCACGTCGCCGTAGCTGAAGCCGCCGACGAAAACCAAACCGCGGAACCCGTCCAGGGAGGCGCCGTCGGAGCAGAGATCCTGCGTGGTCACGTCCCACACCTGGGCCCAAAAACCCGATCAGAGCCCAGAATTCCCAAAAAACCCGGATCAGAGCCCCAAAATTCCCAAAATTCCCAAAAAAACCCGGATCAGAGCCCAGAATTCCCAAAAATCCCGGATCAGAGCCCCAAAATTCCCAAAAAACCCGGATCAGAGCCCAAAATTCCCAAAAAAACCCAAAAAAACCCGGATCAGAGCCCCAAAATTCCCAAAAAACCCGGATCAGAGCCCAAAATTCCCAAAATTCCCAAAAAAACCCCAATCAGAGCCCAAAATTCCCAAAATTCCCAAAAAAACCCGGATCAGAGCCCCAAAATTCCCAAAAAACCCGGATCAGAGCCCAAAATTCCCAAAATTCCCAAAAAACCCGGATCAGAGCCCAAAATTCCCAAAAAAACCCAAAAAAACCCGGATCAGAGCCCCAAAATTCCCAAAAAACCCGGATCAGAGCCCCAAAATTCCCAAAAAATGCAAAAACCCGGATCAGAGCCCCAAAATTCCCAAAATTCCCAAAAAAACCTGGATCAGAGCCCCAAAATTCCCCAAAATCCCGGATCAGAGCCCCAAAAATCCCAAAATTCCCAAAAAAACCCGGATCAGAGCCCCAAAATTCCCAAAAAACCCAAAAAACCCCAAAATCCCAAAAATACCCGGATCAGAGCCCCAAAATTCCCAAAAATCCCAAAAAAACCCGGATCAGAGCCCCAAAAATCCCCAAATCCCCAAAAACCCCAAAAATCCCACCCAAAACACCCAAAACTGGGAGTGAGCAAAAGAAAATTCCCCAAAAATCCCCAAAAACCTCAAAAAAACCCAAAAACCCCAAAAGGAAGAGACCCCAAAAATCCCAAAAATATCCCAAAATTCCAACCCCAAACTCCTCAAAACGGGAGTGAGGCCAAAGAAACCCCAAAAATCCTAAAAAAGTCCCAAAAACCCCGAAAATTCCAAATAAAAAAAACCAAAATGGGAGCGAGCCCAAAAAAAACCCCAAAATTCCCAAAAAATCCCAAAAAAATCCCAAAAATACCACAAAAAAATCCCCAAAAATCCCAGGAATTCCCAAAAAAAAACCCCCAAAAACCCCCCAAAAAAATCCCAAAAAAATTCCCCCAAAAAATCCCAAAAATCCCAAAATAACCCCCAAAATTCCCCAAAAAAACCCAAAATCCAAAAAAATCCCCCAAAAAATCCCAAAATAGCCCCCAAAAAATCCAAAAAAATCCCCCAAAAATCCCCAAAAAATCTCCTAAAATTCCCCAAAATATCCCAAAAAATTCCCCCAAAAAATCCCAAAATTCCCCAAAAAAAATCCCCAAGAAATCCCAAAAATTCCCCAAAAATACCCCCAAAAAATTCCTAAAATATCCCAAAATATCCCAAAACCTCCCCAAAATATCCCCCAAAAAAATCCCAAAAATCCCCAAAATCCCCAAAATTCCCCAAAATTCCCCAAAATTCCCCAAAAAGTCCCAAAACCTTTTGGGCTCCCGGGAGTTTTGGGGTGTCCCGGCCGCTTTTGGGTCACTTTGGGCTTTTTTGGGTCATTTTGGGCAGTTTTGGGGTCCCCAGGTGGTTTTGGGCCATTTTTGGGGTTTTTGGGGTGTTTTGGGCTGTTTTGGGCTGTTTTTGGGGTTTTTTTGGGGGTATTTCGGGGTATTTCGGGGTGTTTTGGGGTTTTTTGGGGTATTTCGGGGTGTTTTGGGGTGTTTTGGGGTTTTTTTTGGGGTATTTTGGGGTGTTTTGGGCTGTTTTGGCTGTTTTTGGGGTTTTTTTGGGGTATTTCGGGGTGTTTTGGCTGGTTTTGGGGTTTTATGGGGGTATTTTGGGGTGTTTTGGCTATTTTTGGGGTGTTTTGGGCTGGTTTTTTGCCTTTTTTTGGGCTGGTTTTTGATGGGTTTGGGGGTTTTGGCTCTTTTGGCTGTTTTTGGCTATTTTGGGCTGGTTTTGGCTGTTTTGGCTGTTTTGGCTATTTTGGGCTGGTTTTGGCTGGTTTTGGCTATTTTGGGCTGGTTTTGGCTGTTTTTGGCTATTTTGGGCTGGTTTTGGCTGGTTTTGGCTATTTTGGGCTGGTTTTGGCTATTTTGGGCTGGTTTTGGCTGGTTTTGGCTGGTTTTGGCTGGTTTTGGCTGGTTTTGGCTATTTTGGGCTGGTTTTGGCTGTTTTTGGCTGGTTTTGGGCTATTTTGGCTGGTTTTGGCTATTTTGGCTGGTTTTGGTTGGTTTGGGGCTGGTTTTGGGGGTTTTGGGGTATTTCAGGGTGTTTTTGGCCATTTTTGGGGTGTTTTGGGGCTGTTTTTGGGGTATTTTGGGGTATTTTGGGGTGTTTTTGGCGGGTTTTGGGGTATTTTGGGGTGGTTTTGGCGGGTTTTGGGGTATTTTGGGGTGGTTTTGGCGGGTTTTGGGGGGTTTTTGGGGTGTTTTGGCTGTTTTGGGAGTATTCTGGGCTGGTTTTGGTCATTTTTGGCAGTTTTTGGGATATTTCAGGGTGTTTTTGGCTGTTTTTGGGGTGTTTTTTGGGGTTTTGAGGGTATTTCTGGCTGTTTTGGGGTATTTCGGGCTGCTTTTGGCCGTTTTGGGGGTTTTTGGGGTATTTTGGGCTGGTTTGGGGTGTTTTTGGGGTTTTTTGGGGTATTTTGGGCTGTTTTTGGCCGGTTTTGGGGGTTTTTGGGGTATTTGGGGCTGGTTTTGCCATTTTTGGGGTATTTGGGGCTGGTTTTGGCCGTTTTTGGGGGTTTTTGGGGTATTTGGGGCTGTTTTTGGCCGTTTTGGGGGGCTTTTGGGATATTTTGGGGTGGTTTTGGGGTATTTCTGGCTGGTTTTGGGGTATTTCGGGCTGTTTTGGGCCGTTCTTGGGGTATTTCAGGGTGTTTTTGGGGTATTTGGGGCTGTTTTGGGCCATTTTTGGGTTATTTGGGGCTGTTTTGGGGGGTATTTTGGGCCGGTTTTGGGGGGTTTTGGGGTATTTGGGGCTGGTTTTGGCCGTTTTGGGGTATTTGGGGCCGTTTTGGGGGGTTTTTGGCCGTTTTGGGGTATTTGGGGCTGTTTTTGGGGGTTTTTGGGGTATTTGGGGCCGTTTTTGGGTTATTTGGGGCTGTTTTGGGGTATTTGGGGTATTTGGGGCTGTTTTTGGCCGTTTTGGGGTATTTGGGGCTGTTTTGGAGGTTTTTGGGGTATTTGGGGCTGTTTTTGGCCGTTTTTGGGTTATTTGGGGCTGTTTTGGGGGGTATTTGGGGCTGTTTTGGGGGTTTTTGGGGTATTTGGGGCCGTTTTTGGGTTATTTGGGGCTGTTTTGGGGTATTTGGGGCCGTTTTTGGGGGTTTTTGGGGGTTTTTGGGGTATTTGGGGCTGGTTTTGGCCGTTTTGGGCCGTTTTGGGGTATTTGGGGCCGTTTTTGGGGGTTTTTGGGGTATTTGGGGCTGGTTTTGGCCGTTTTTGGGGTATTTCGGGCTGTTTTGGGCCGTTTTGGGGGGTTTTTGGCGTATTTGGGGCTGGTTTTGGCCGTTTTTGGGGTATTTCGGGCTGGTTTTGGCTGTTTATGGGGTATTTGGGGCTGTTTTGGGGGGTTTTTGGGGTTTTTGGGGTATTTGGGGCCGTTTTTGGCCGTTTTTGGGTTATTTGGGGCTGTTTTTGGGGTATTTGGGGCCGTTTTTGGGGGTTTTTGGGGGTCCTGGAGTCACCTGGAAGCCGGCCATGGCGAAGGCGGCCGCCATCTCGCGGTCGCCGTTGCTGCCCTCCTCGCGGAGCACGGCCACGCGCGGCCCCGGCGCCTCTGCGGGACCCGACCGTCGGCACCGGCGCCCCGAACCCCGGCAGCGCCCCGAAATCCCGCAGAGGGACAGACAGACGGACAGCAAAGAACGACGGGAAAATCCCCGAAATCCCGCAGAGGGACAGACAGCCGGACAGCAAAGAACGACGGGAAAATCCCGAAAATCCCCGGAAATCCCCGAAAATCCCCCAGTGTCCCCAATCCCCCCAATGTCCCCAATGTCCCCAAAATGTCCCCGATGTCTCCAACATCCCCAAAATTTCCTCAATGTCCCCCAATGTCCCCAAAATCCCCAAACCCCCAATGTCCCCCCAAAATGTCCCCAATGTCCCCAAATCCCCAATGTCCCCAATGTCCCCAATGTCCCCAATGTCCCCAATGTCCCCAAATCCCAAAATGTCCCCAATGTCCCCAAATCCCCCAGTCTCCCCAACGTCCCTAATGTCCCCAATGTCCCCAAAATGTCCCCAATGTGCCCAAATGTCCCAAACACCCCCAGTGTCCCCAAAACCCCCAATGCCACCAATGCCCCCAATCGTCCAAATGTCCCCAATGTCCCCAATGTCCCCAATGTCCCCAATGTCCCCAATGTCCCCAATGTCCCCAATGTCCCCAAATGTCCCCAAATCCCCAATGTCTCCGATGTGGCCAAATGTCCCCAACACCCGCAATGTCCCCAAAATCCCCAATGCCACCAATCCCCCCAATCGTCCAAATGTCCCCAATGTCCCCAAATCCCAAAATGTCCCCAATGTCTCCAACATCCCCAGTGTCCCCAATGTCCCCAATCCCCAAAATGCCCCCAATGTCC
Source organism: Lonchura striata (assembly GCF_046129695.1). Classification (NCBI taxonomy): domain Eukaryota; kingdom Metazoa; phylum Chordata; class Aves; order Passeriformes; family Estrildidae; genus Lonchura; species Lonchura striata. The sequence goes on along the minus strand of NC_134636.1, from coordinate 1,673,902 downwards.
CCAGTGCCCCCAACCCCCAATGTCCCCAATCCCCCCAATGTCCCCAATCCCCAATGTCCCCAATGTCCCCAATCCCCAATGTCCCCAATGTCCCCATTGATGTCCCCAATGTCCCCAGTGCCCCCAACCCCCAATGTCCCCAATCCCCAATGTCCCCACTGTCCCCATTGATGTCCCCACTGTCCCCTCTGTCCCCGTGTCCCCATGTCCCCACCCACGCTCCGCGCCACCGGGTCCACGTAGTCGGGGTCGAAGGTGACGCGGAACTCGGGTCCCCAGCGCGTGGCCAGGTCCTGCTCCTCCTGCTCCACGCAGGCCGGCGCCGCCTGCAGCCGCTCCAGCTGGAAACTCGTCTGCTCCCAGAGCGCCCGCAGCTCCCCCACCGGCTCGGCCAGCACCTCCTGGCCACCCACCGCCACCGTCACCTGCGGGGACCGCGGGCATGCTGGGGACACCGGGGACACCGAGGACCTCGGGGACGTTGGGGACGTTGAAGGACATGGAGAAGTTTGAAGGACATAGAGAACTTCAAAGCACATGGAGAACTTTGGGGATGTTGAGGACATTGAAGGACATGGAGAAGTTTGAAGGACATGGAGAAGTTTGAAGGACATGGAGAACTTTGGGGATGTTGAGGACATGGAGAACATTGAGGGGCATGGAGAACATTGAGGGGCATGGAGAACATTGAGGACATTAGGGACATTGAGGGGACATTGGGGACATGGAGAACGTTGAGGGACATGGAGAACTTTGAGGGGCATGGAGAACATTGAGGGACATGGAGAACATTGAGAACATTGGGGACATTGAGGGGACATTTGGGACATGGAGAACGTTGAGGGACATGGAGAACTTAGGGGATGTTGAGGACATTGAAGGACATGGAGAAGTTTGAAGGACATGGAGAACTTTAGAGATGTTGAGGACATGGAGAACATTGAGGGACATGGAGAACATTGAGAACATTGGGGACATTGAGGGGACATTGGGGACATGGAGAACATTGAGGGACATGGAGAACATTGAGGACATTGGGGACATTGAGGGGACATTGGGGACATGGAGAACATTGAGGGGCATGGAGAACATTGGGGACATTGGGGACATTGAAGGACATGGAGAACTTTGGAGATGTTGAGGACATGGAGAACATTGAGGGACATGGAGAACATTGAGGACATTGGGGACATTGAGGGGACATTGGGGACATGGAGAACATTGAGGGGCATGGAGAACATTGAGGGACATGGAGAACATTGGGGACATTGGGGACATTGAAGGACATGGAGAACTTTGGAGATGTTGAGGACATGGAGAAGGACATGGAGAAGTTTGAAGGACATGGAGAACTTTAGAGATGTTGAAAACATGGAGAACATTGAGGGGCATGGAGAACATTGAGGACATTAGGGACATTGAGGGGACATTGGGGACATGGAGAACATTGAGGGACATGGAGAACTTTGGGGACGTTGAGGACATTGAAGGACATGGAGAAGTTTGAAGGACATGGAGAACTTTGGGGATGGTGGGGACATTGAAGGACATGGAGAAGTTTGAAGGACATGGAGAACTTTGAAGGACATGGAGAACTTTAGAGATGTTGAAAACATGGAGAACATTGAGGGGCATGGAGGACATTGAGGACATTAGGGACATTGAGGGGACATTGGGGACATGGAGAACTTTGAGGGACATGGAGAACTTTGAGGACGTTGGGGACATTGAAGGACATGGAGAAGTTTGGAGATGTTGAGGACATGGAGAACATTGAGGACATTGGGGACATTGAGGGGACATTGGGGACATGGAGAACATTGAGGGACATGGAGAACTTTGGGGACGTTGGGGACATTGAAGGACATGGAGAAGTTTGAAGGGCATGAAGAACATTGAGGACATGGAGAACATTGGGGATATTTGGGACATTGAGGACATTTGGGGACACTGAGGACACTGGGGACATTGAGGACATTGAGAAACGGGACATTGGAATGGTGGCACTGGGGTTTGGGGACACTGGGGACATGGAGAACATTGAAGGGCATGGAGAATACTGGGAACATGGGGGACATTGAGGGACATTGAGGACATTGGGGACATTTGGGACATGGAGGACATTGGGATGTTGAGGGCAATGGGGACACTGGAGACATTTGGGACACGGAGGACATTGGGGACACTGCAACGGTGACACCGGGGTTTGGTGGCACCAGGAAATGGTGACATTGAGGACATGGAGAACATTGGGGACATCGAGGACGTTGGGGACACTGAGGGGACACTGAGGGATGGGGACACGATGACATGAGGGGACAGGGGGACAGCAACGCCACAAAGCCACCACCGCCCACCCTGGGGGACAGAGCCACCTGCTGTCCCCACCCCCCAATGTCCCCAGTCCCCCCAGTCCCCCCAGTGTCCCCAATGTCCCCAATGTCCCCAATGTCCCCAATCCCCCCAATGTCCCCACTGTCCCCAATGTCCCCACTGTCCCCACTGTCCCCAATGTCCCCACTGTCCCCAATGTCCCCAATGTCCCCAATGTCCCCATTGATGTCCCCAATGTCCCCAATGTCCCCAATGTCCCAAATCCCCCCAATGTCCCCAATGTCCCCAATGTCCCCAATCCCCCCAATCCCCCCAATGTCCCCATTGATGTCCCCAATGTCCCCAATGTCCCCAATGTCCCCAATGTCCCCAATGTCCCCAATCCCCCCAATCCCCCCAATGTCCCCATTGATGTCCCCACTGTCCCCGCTGTCCCCGCCGTCCCTCACCATGGCGCGGGGGCCGTAGGGGCCGCTGTGGCCGATGGGGACACAGGTGACACCGGCGTCCTGGTAGCGGCGGCACACGGGGACAGCGGCCGCCGGTGGCACCTCCAGCAGCAGCCCCGGCTCCTCGGCAAAGAGCAGCGCCAGCGCTGGGGACACAGGGGACACTGAGGGGACACTGGGGACACTGGGGGGATTGGGGACATTGGGGGGATTGGGGACAGTGGGGGGATTGGGGACAGTGGGGACATTGGGGACACTGAGGGGACACTGGGGACACTGGGGGGATTGGGGACACTGGGGACACTGGGGGGATTGGGGACACTGGGGGGATTGGGGACACTGGGGACATTGGGGACACTGAGGGGACACTGGGGACACAGGGGACACTGAGGGGACACTGGGGACACAGGGGACACTGGGGACATTGGGGACATTGGGGACAGTGGGGGACAGTGGGGGACATTGGGGGACATTGGGGACATTGGGGACATTTGGGGACATTGGGGGGACATTGGGGACATTGGGGACACTGGGGGGACTGGGGGGACTGGGGGGATTGGGGACATTGGGGACATTTGGGGACATTGGGGACATTGGGGACATTGAGGGGGTTGGGGACATTGGGGACATTGGGGACATTGGGGACAGTGAGGGGACACTGGGGGGACTGGGGGGACTGGGGGGATTGGGGACATTGGGGATGTTGGAGACATGGGGACATTGGGGGCATTGGGGACATTGGGGGGATTGGGGACATTGGGGACATTGGGGACAGCGGGTTTGGGGACATTTGGGACACTGGGGACCCCAAGGAAGGTTTGGGGACACCGAGGCTTGGGGACACTGGGGACACTGGGGACACTGGAGACCCCGGGCTTGGGGACACTGGGGACACTGAGGTTTCGGGACACCGGGGACATTTTGGGGACATTTGGGGACACCGGGCTTCGGGGCCACCTACGGGTGACGCCGGGCGGCGGCGCGGGGACGCCGACGGTGACGCCGCAGTTCCCGGCGAAGGCCATCTCCAGCACGCAGCCCAGCAGGCCCCCGTCGCTGACGTCGTGTCCCGCCAGCAGCGCCCGCTCTGGGGACACGGGGACACCGCGTCACCCGCGGCCACCCGGGCCACCCCAGGGCCGCCTGATGTCACCCAGAGTCACCTAATGCCACCCAAGGGTCATCTGATGCCACCCAAGGGTCACCTAATGCCACCCAAGGGTCAAATAATGTCATCATGAGTCACGTCGGGGTCACCAAGTGTCACCCAAGGGTCACCTGATGTCACCCCAGGGCCACCTGATGTCACCGAGAGTCACCTAATGCCACCCAAGGGTCATCTGATGTCACCCAAGGGTCACTTAATGCCACCCAAGGGTCACCCAATGCCACCCAAGGGTCATCTGATGTCACCCAAGGGTCACTTAATGCCACCCAAGGGTCACCTAATGTCATCATGAGTCACGTTGGGGTCACCAAGTATCATCCAAGGGTCACCTGATGCCACCCAAGGGTCACCTGATGTCACAGAGGGTCACCTAATGCCACCCAAGGGTCATCTGATGCCACCCAAGGATCATCTGATGCCACCCAAGGGTCACCTGATGCCACCCAAGGGTCACCTGATGCCACCCAAGGGTCAAATAATGTCATCATGAGTCACGTCGGGGTCACCAAGTGTCACCCAAGGGTCACCTGATGTCACCCCAGGGCCACCTGATGTCACCGAGAGTCACCTAATGCCACCCAAGGGTCATCTGATGTCACCCAAGGGTCACTTAATGCCACCCAAGGGTCATCTGATGTCACCCAAGGGTCACCTAATGTCATCATGAGTTACGTCGGGGTCACCGAGTGTCACCCAAGGGTCACCTGATGTCACCCAAGAGTCACCTGATGTCACCCAAGAGTCACCCAATGCCACCCAAGAGTCACCTGATGTCACTGAGGGTCACCCAATGCCACCGAAGTGTCACCTGATGTCACCCGGGGTCATCAAGTGCCACCCCAGGGCCACCTGATGTCACTGAGAGTCACCTAATTCCACCCAAGGGTCATCTGATGTCACCCAAGGGTCACCTGATGCCACCCAAGAGTCACCCAATGCCGCCTAAGTGTCACCTGATGTCACCCAAGGGTCACCTAAGGTCACCAAGAGTCATGTCGGGGTCACCCAATGCCACCCGAGGGTCACCTAATGTCACCCAAAGGTCACCTGATGTCACCAAGGGTCACCTGATGTCACCCAAGGGTCACCAAATGTCACCTCAGGGTCACTGTGGGGTTTCTCCCCCAAAATCTCCATTTTTTACCCCAAAACCCCCAAATTTTTCACCAAAAAAAATTTTGATTTTTCATCCCCAAACCCCCCAAATCCTCATTTTCTGCCCAAAATTTTCAATTTTTTATGCAAAAAAACCCCCAAAATCCCCACTTTTCACCAAAAAAATTTTGATTTTTCACCCCAAGACCCACAAAAATCCTCATTTTTTTTCCAAAAATTACCATTTTATCACCCAAAATCCCCTTTTTTTTTCCCAAAATCCCCATTTTTCACCCCAAAGTTTACCATTTTCCGCCATAAAATCTCAGTTTTCCACTCAAAAATCACCATTTTTTGCCACAAAATCGCCATTTTTTCTTTCCAAAACCTCTATTTTTTCCCCCAAAATCATCATTTTTTCACCCAAAAAGCCCCCAAATCCCCAATTATTTACCCAAAAAGGCCCAAAATCCCCATTTTTCACCCTAAAAAAATCTCATTTTTTTACCACAAAAATCTCAAATTTCCGCCATAAAATCGCCGTTTTTTGCCCAAAATTCACCATTTTTTCTTCCAAAAATCACCCTTTTTTTCCACGGAATCGCCATTTTTTTTGCCCAAAAAGTCCCAAAATCGCCGTTTTTTGGCCCAAAACTTTCAGCAGCTGCCATGCTCGTCCAGCTCAGGGCAAAGAGCCCCAAGCAGCCCCAAAATCCCCAAATTTCACCCCAAAAATCCCCACTTATCCACCCCTAAATCCCCAATTTTCACTCCAAAAATCCCCATTTTTCACCCCAAAATCCCAAAATTCCCATTTTTCACCCCAAAATCCCCATTTTTCACCCCAAAATTTACCATTCTTCACCATAAAATCTCCGTTTTCCACTCAAAAATCACCATTTTTTGCCACAAAATCGCCATTTTTTCTTCCCAAAACCCATATTTTTCCCCCAAAAATCACCATTTTTTCACCCAAAAAGCCCCTAAATCCCCATTTTTTCACCCAAAAAGGCCCCAAACCCCCATTTTTCATCCTAAAAAAATCTCATTTCTTTACCACAAAAACCTCAAATTTCCGCCGTAAAATCGCCGTTTTTTGCCCGAAAATCACCATTTTTTCTTCCAAAAATCCCCATTTTTTTCCCCCGAATCGCCGTTTTTTCGCGCACAAAGCCCCAAAATCGCCGTTTTTCGGCCCAAACCTTGGAGCAGCTCCTGGGTGACGTTGAAGGCGCTCTCGAGGCTGCCGGGCTCGTCCAGGTCGGGGACGTCGTCGCCGAGTTGGGCGAAAACCTGAGCCAGGGCGGAGCCGCCCAGACGGTGCCGCCCGGGGTTCAGCTGCACCCACAGGAGAGTCCCTGAAAACCCCAAAATCACCCCGAAATCAGTCACTGAAATCCCCAAAATCACCCCAAAAATCAGCCCTGAAATCCCCAAAATCACCCCAAAAATCAGTCACTGAAATACCCAAAATCACCCCAAAAATCAGCCCCTGAAATACCCAAAATCACCCCAAAAATCCCCAAAATCACCCCAAAAATCAGTCCCTGAAAACCCCAAAATCACCCCAAAAATCAGTGCTTGAAATCCCCAAAATCACCCCAAAAATCAGCCCTGAAATCCCCAAATCATCCCAAAAATCAGTCACGGAAAACCCCAAAATCACCCCAAAAATCAGTCACTGAAATCCCCAAAATCACCCCAAAAATCAGCCCTGAAATCCCCAAAATCACCCCAAAAATCAGTCACCGAAAACCCCAAAATCACCCCAAAAATCAGTCACCGAAAACCCCAAAAATCAGTCACTGAAATCCCCAAATCATCCCAAAAATCAGTGCTTGAAATCCCCAAAATCACCCCAAAAATCAGTCACTGAAATCCCCAAATCATCCCAAAAATCAGTCCCTGAAATCCCCAAAATCACCCCAAAAATCACCCCAAAAATCCCCAAACCCACCCCAAAAAATCAGTCACTGAAATCCCCAAAATCACCCCAAAAATCACCCCAAAAATCCCCAAACCCACCCCAAAAAATCAGTCACTGAAATCCTCAAAATCACCCCAAAAATCAGCCCCTGAAATCCCCAAAATCACCCCAAAAATCAGTCCCTGAAATCCCCAAAATCACCACAAAAATCAGACACTGAAATCCCCAAAATCACCCCAAAAATCAGCCCCTGAAATACCCAAAATGGAGAAAATTGACCTAAAATTGGACCCAAAAATGGAAGAAATTGACCCAAAAATGGAGCCAAAAATGGCCCCAAAAATGGGGGATATTGAACTAAAAATTGAATTAAAAATGGGGAAAATTGAGCTAAAAATGGGGGAAATCCACCCAAAAACAGACGCAAAAATGGGGAAAATCTACCCAAAAATGGGGGAAATTGACCTAAAAATGAACCCAAAAATGAGGAAAATCCACCCAAAAATGGAGCCAAAAATAGGGAAAATTGAACTAAAAATGGAGCCAAAAATGGGGAAAATCCACCCAAATATGGAGCCGAAAATGGGAGAAATTGACCCAAAAATGGGAAAAATCCACCCCAAAATTGGGGGAAATCCACCCGAAAATGGACCCAGAAATGGACCCAAAATGGGGAAAATCCACCCAAAAATGGAGCAAAAATGGGGAAATCCACCCAAAAATGGGGGAAATCCACCCAAAAATGGAGCCAAAAATTGGGAAAAATGACCTACAAATGGCCCCAAAAATGGGGGAAATCCACCCAAAAATGGAGCCAAAAATGGGGAAAATTCACCTGAAAATGGAGCCAAAAATGGGGGAAATTGACATAAAAATGGCCCCAAAAATGGGAGAAATCCACCCAAAAATGGCCCCAAAAAAGCCGGGAAGAAATGGGCACCAAAAGGGACAAAAATGACCCAAAATGGCCCCAAAAGTGTCCCCAAGGTGTCCCCAAGGTGTCCCTGGTGTCCCCAGGATGTCCCCAAGATGTCTCTGGTGTCCCCAAGGTGTCTCAGATGTCCCCAGGGCATCCCTGGTGTCCCCAAGATGTACCCAAGGTGTCTCACATGTCCCCAAGGTGTCCCTGGTGTCCCCAAGGTGTCTCAAATGTCCCCAAGGTGTCCCAAGGTGTCCCCAGGGCATCCCTGGTGTCCCCAAGATGTCCCCAAGGTGTCTCAGATGTCCCCAAGGTGTCTCAGATGTCCCCAAGGTGTCCCCAGGTGTGTCCCTGGTGTCCCCCCAGATGTCCCCAAGGTGTCCCAAGGTGTCCCCAGGGCATCCCTGGTGTCCCCAAGATGTCCCCAAGGTGTCTCAGATGTCCCCAGGGTGTCACTGGTGTCCCCAAGGTGTCCCCAGGTGTGTCCCTGGTGTCCCCCCAGATGTCCCCAAGGTGTCCCAAGGTGTCCCCAGGGCATCCCTGGTGTCCCCAAGATGTCCCCAAGGTGTCCCTGGTGTCCCCAAGGTGTCTCAGATGTCCCCAGGGCATCCCTGGTGTCCCCAAGATGTCCCCAAGGTGTCTCAGATGTCCCCAAGGTGTCCCTGGTGTCCCCAAGGTGTCTCAGATGTCCCCAGGGCATCCCTGGTGTCCCCAAGATGTCCCCAAGGTGTCTCAGATGTCCCCAAGGTGTCCCTGGTGTCCCCAAGGTGTCTCAGATGTCCCCAGATGTCCCCGGTGTCCCCGGTGTCCCCTCACCTTGGCCCTGGGGACACTTGAGGTCGGGGGTGACGGTGGCCGTGACGTCGGGGCACACGGCGTAGGCCGAGATCACCAGGGCGCCTGCGGGGACGGACGCGCCACGTCACCTGGGTGGCACCGGTGGCACCTCGGTGGCACCTGGGTCACCTCAGGGTCACCTGGGTCACCTCAGGGTCACCTGGGTCACCTCAGGGCCACCTGGGTCACCTCGGTGCCACCTTGGTGTCACCTGGATCACCTCAATGGCACCTGAGTCACCTCAGGGTCACCTCGGTGCCACCTCGGTCACCTCGGTGCCACCTGAGTGTTGTCAATGTCTCCTTGGTCCCCAATCCCCCCAATGTCCCCAATCCCCCAATGTCCCCAACCACCCCATTGTCCCCAACGTCCCCAATGTCCCCGATGATGTCCCCAACCCCCCCATTCTCCCCAATGTCCCCAATGTCCCCAACTCCCACCATTGTCCCCACTGTCCCCTCAATGTCCTCGCTGTCCCCAATCCCCCAATGTCTTCCCATGTCCCCAATTCTTCAATGTCCCCAAGCCCCACAATGTCCCAAATTTTCCCCCAGTGTCCCCAATGTCCCCAATGTCCCCAGTGTCCCCAATATCCTCAGTGTCCCCAATGTCCCCAATGTCCCCAGTGTCCCCAACTCCCCCAATCCCCCGTGTCTCCAGATCCCACAATGTCCCCAATGTCCCTGATGTCCCCTTGATGTCCCCAACCCCCCAACCCCGCAATGTCCCCAATGTCCCCAATGTCCCCAATGTCCCCACCCCCATCCCAATGTCCCCAATGTCCCCAACCCCTCCATTGTCCCCAATGCCCCAAATTTTTCCATGTCCCCAATGTCCCCGATGTCCCCGATGTCCCCAAATGTCCCCAATGTCCCCAGTTCTTCAATGTCCCCAACCCCCCAATCCCCCCAAATGTCCGCCATGTCCCCCTGATGTCCCCAACCCCCCAACCCCCCCAATGTCCCCAATGTCCCCAATGTCCCCAACCCCCCAGTGTCCCCCCGCTGTCCCAATGTCCCCTCAATATCCCCAATGTCCCCAATCCCGCAATGGCCCCAATGTCCTCAATGTCCCCAACGTCCCCAGTGTCCCCCAATGTCCCCAATCCCCCCAATGTCCCCAATCCCCTCAATGTCCCCAATGTCCCCAGTGTTCCCAATGTCCCCAATGTCCCCAACGTCCCCAATCCCCTCAATGTCCCCAATGTCCCCAATCCCCCAATGTCCCCAACCCCCCCAACATCCCCAACCCCCCCGCTGTCCCCGCTGTCCCCGCTGTCCCCGCTGTCCCCGCGGTCACCGGGCGCCATGACGGTGTCGTCGCCCACGCGGGCGGCCATGCTGAGCGAGTCCTTGCCGCCGTCCACGGCCACGCCCAGGCGGCGCAGGGCGGCCACCAGCGCCTCGCAGGCGGCCACCAGCGCCCCGCCCTCGGCGCCGTGCTTGGAGCCCCACATCCAATTGCCCGAGCACTTCACGTCCTGGGGACAGCGGGGACAGCGGGGACAGTGAGGGGATTGGGGACATTGGGGACATTGGGGACGTTGGGGACATTGGGGACATTGGGGACATTGGGGATATTGGGGATGTTGGGGGTATTGGGGACGTTGGGGACATTGGGGACGTTGGGGATGTTGGGGATGTTGGGGGTATTGGGGACGTTGGGGACGTTGGGGACATTGGGGACGTTGGGGACATTGGGGACATTGGGGACGTTTGGGATATTGAAGGGATTGGGGACATTGGGGACATCGAGAACAGAGTGGGGACGTTGGGGACATTGGGACATTGGGGACATGGTGGACAATGAGGGGACAGAAGGGACAGCGAGAGGATTGGGACATTGAAGGGACAGTGAGGACATCGGGAATGTTGGGGACATTGGGGGGATTGGGGACATTGGGGACGTTGAAGGGATTTGGGACATTGAGGACATTTGGGGGTTGGGGACATTGGAGAGATTGGGGAGATTGGAAACATCGGTGACATCAGGGATGTCAGTGACAGTGGTGACATTGGGGACATTGGTGACATCGGCGACGTCAGTGACATCAGGGACATCAGCGACATCGAGGACGTCGGTGACATCGGTGACATCAGGGACATCGGTGACATCGGTGACATCGGTGACATCGGGGACATCGGTGACATCGGGGACATCGGTGACGTCGGGGACACGCCGAGGGACACGCAGGTGCCGCGGCCGAAGGGGACACAGAGAGAGAGAGAGACGGGGGAGGGGACAGGTCAGTGCCACCGCCTGTCACCTCCCCCCGGTGACACCGCCACCGCACGGTGTCCCCAACCCCCCAATGTCCCCAACCCCTCAATCCCCCAATGTCCCCAATGTCCCCAAATGTTCCCAAATGTCCCCAAACATCCCAAAAACCCCCAAACCCCCCCAACGTCCCCCATGTCCCCAAGTGCCACCTTGAGGTGGGTCACCCTGGTGAACACCAGGTTGGTGAGGGCCTCGGCCAGCGCCCCATGTCCCCAAAGTCCCCAATGTCCCCGATGTCCCCAAAGTCCCCAAAATCCCAAAAACCCCCAAATCTGCCCAATGTCCCCAAATGTCCCCAAACATCCCAAAATGCCCCCAAAGTCCTGAACCTCCCCGATGTCCCCAATGTCCCTGATGTCCCCAAGTGCCACCTTGAGGTATGTGACCTTGGCGAACACCAGGTTGGTGATGGCCTTGGCCAACGTTCCATGGCTCCAACGTCCCCGATGTCCCAAATGTCCCCAACATCCCAAAAACCCCCAAATCCCCCCAAAGTCCTGAACCTCCCCAATGTCCCCAAAGCCTACCCCAATGTCCCCAAGTGCCACCTTGAGGTGGGTCACCTTGGCGAACACCAGGTTGGTGATGGCCTCGGCCACCGTCCAATGTCCCCAGTGTCCCCAATGTCCCCAATGTCCCCAACATCCCAAAAACCCCCAATCCCCCAAATCCCCCTGATGTCCCCAACGTCCCCAATGTCCCCAACACCCCCAACACCCCCAGTGTCCCCGATGTCCCCAAGTACCACCTTGAGGTGGGTCACCTTGGCGAACACCAGGTTGGTGAGGGCCTTGGCCAACGTTCCATGGCTCCAATGTCCCCAATGTCCCCAATGTCCTCAACATCCCAAAAACCCCCAAATCCCCCCAATCCCCCAAATCCCCCCGATGTCCCCAGTGTCCCCAAGTGCCACCTTGAGGTGGGTCACCCTGGCGAACACCAGGTTGGTGAGGGCCTCGGCCAGCGCCAGCCGCGCGCCGGCGGCCGGGTCCAGCAGCCCCTTGATGGGCTGCTCGCCGATGGCGGTGGCGGCGCCGACGTCCTCGAAGTGGGACAGGGCCACCACGGCCACGTCGGCCAGCGGCGTGTGCAGGGGCCCCACGCACTGCTGCTGGGCCACCAGCCCCGTCACCGAGCGGTCCACCTGGGGAGGGGACATTGGGGACAGTGGGGACATTGGGGACACTGGGGGGACTGGGGACATTGGGGACATTGGGGGGATTGGGGACATTGGGGACATGGGGGGGATTGGGGGGATTGGGGACATTGGGGGGATTGGGGACATTGGGGACATTGGGGACATTGGGGATTGGGGACATTGGGGACATTGGGGACAGTGGGGACATTGGGGGATTGGGGATTGGGGACATCGAGGACATTGAGGGGGTTGGGGACACTGGGGACATTGGGGACACTGTGGACATTAACGGGGCCCTAGGTGGGGGTGACACAGGTGACACACAGGGGTGGCACACACAGGTGGCACCGACGGCAGCGGTGGCACGGGCGCCAGGTGACAGCGGTGACACCGACGGCATGCTGAGGTGACACAGGTGACACACAGGTGACAGGGAGGTGACACAGGTGACAATGCCACCCACCTTGTTGGTCAGGTACCTCTTGCTGGCCACCGCCGGCGTTTGGGGTGACACAGGGAGGTGACACAGGTGACACAGGTGGGACATTGGGGTGACACAGGTGACACAGGTGACACACAGGTGACACAGGTGACACAGGTGGGACATTGGGGTGACACAGGTGACACACAGGTGACACACAGGTGACACACAGGTGACACAGGTGACACAGGTGACACACAGGTGACACAGGTGGGACATTGGGGTGACACAGGTGACACAGGTGACACAGGTGACACACAGGTGACACACAGGTGACACAGGTGACACAGGTGACACAGGAGGTGACACAGGTGACACAGGTGGGACATTGGGGTGACACAGGTGACACACAGGTGACACACAGGTGACACACAGGTGACACAGGTGACAATGCCACCCACCTTGTTGGTCAGGTACCTCTTGCTGGCCACCGCCGGCAGCCTCAGGAGCCGCTCGAGCGCCGCCCGGACCGACAGCGCCGGGGGGAGGCTCAGGGGACGCCGGGGCAGCGGGGACAGCGACAGCGAGAACTCCTGGGGACCCCAAATGTCACCGGGAGGGACCCCCAAATGTCACCGGGACCCCAAATGTCACCGGGACCCGAAATGTGTCACAGGAACCCAAAATTGTCACCAGGGGGATCCCAAAGTTGTCACCAGGGGGAGGCTCAGGGGGCGCCGGGGGAATGGGGACAGCGACAGCGAGAACTCCTGGGGACCCCAAATGTCACCGGGACCCGAAATTGTCACCGGGACCTGAAATTGTCACCAGGAACCCGAAATGTGTCACAGGAACCCGAAATTGTCATCGGGACCCCCAAATGTCACCGGGACCCCAAATGTCACCGGGACCCGAAATGTGTCACAGGAACCCGAAATTGTCACCGGGACCCCCAAATGTCACCAGACCCCAAAATGTCACAGGAACCTAAAAGTGTCACAGGAACCCGAAATTGTCACCAGGACCCCGAAATTGTCACCGAGACCCCAAAATGTCAGCGGGACCCCGAAATGTCACCGGGACCCCCAAATGTCACTGGGATCTCAAAATTGTCACCAGGAACCCAAAATTGTCACCGGGATCCCGAAATTGTCACAGGAACACTGAAATTGTCACTGAGACCCCAAAATGTCACCAGAACCCCAAAATTGTCACTGGAACCACAAACGTGTCACCGGGACCCCAAAACTGTCACCAGGGGGGCCCCGAAATTGTCACCGGGACCCCGAAATTGTCACCAGGACCCCAAAATTGTCACCGAGACCCCAAAACTGTCAACAGGGGGGCCCCAAAATGTCACAGGACCCCGAAATTGTCACCAGGACCCCGAAATGTCACAGGAAACCCAAAATGTCACAGGAACCCGAAATGTGTCACCAGGGGGACCCCAAAATTTTCACTGGGACCCCAAAATGTCACCAGGGGGGCCCCAAAAGTGTCACTGGGACCCCAAAATTGTCACAGGAACCCGAAATGTGTCATAGGGGGACCCCAAAATTGTCACTGAGACCCCAAAATTGTCACCGGGGACCCCAAAATTGTCACAAGGACCCCAAAAGTGTCACCAGGATTCCAAAATTGTCACCGGGACCCCAAAATTGTCACCGGACCCTAAAATGTGTCACAGGGGGACCCCAAAATTGGCACTGAGACCCCGAAATTGTCACAGGAACCCCAAAATTGGCACAAGGACCCGGAAATGTCACCAGAACCCCAAAATTGTCACTGGAACCCCCAAAATGTCACTGGGACCCCAAAATGTCACCAGGACCCCGAAATTGTCACCAGGAACCCGAAATGTGTCACAGGGGGACCCCAAAATTGTCACTGAGACCCCGAAATTGCCACCGGGACCCCAAAAATGTCACCGGGACCCAAAATTATTGGGGGAACCCCAAAAATCGGGGTAAAAACCTCAAATCTGGGGGGAAAAATTTGGCGGGAAAAATTTGGGGGATTGGAATTTTCGGGGTCAGGGAACCCCAAAAATTGGGGGAGGACCTCAAAAATTGGGGGGGAAAAGATCAAATTTGGGGCAAAAGTTCCAATTTGGGGATTCCCAGTTTTGGGGTGTCCCCTCGAAATTTTGGGGCCATTTTTGGGTCATTGCCACCAAATTTCGGGCGGGATTTTGGGGTCCCCTCTCACCCTTTGGGGTCCCTTTTTTGGGGGTCCCTCCAGTTTTGGGATCCTTTTTTGGGGTTTTTACCCCCAAATTTCGGGGCCATTTTTGGGGTCCCATTTCAGGCTTCCCCCCCAAATTTCGGGGCCATTTTTGGGGTCCCATTTCAGGCTTCCCCCCCAAATTTCGGGCGGGATTTTGGGGTCCCCGCTCACCTTTTGGGGTCCCTTCTTGAGGTCCCTTTTTTGGGGGTCCCCCCCAATTTTGGGGTCCCTTTTTGGGATCTTTTCCCCCAAATTTCGGGGCCATTTTTGGGGTCCCATTTTGGGGCTTACCCCCCAAATTTCGGGGCCATTTTTGGGGTCCCATTGCAGGCTTTCCCCCCAAGTTTCGGGGCCATTTTTGGGGTCCCATTTTGGGGCTTACCCCCCAAATTTCGGGGCCATTTTTGGGGTCCCATTTCGGGCTTCCCCCCCAAATTTTGGGGACATTTTTGGGGTCCCATTTCGGGCTTCCCCCCCAAATTTTGGGTCAGATTTTGGGATCCCCACTCACATTTTGCAGTCCCATTTTTGGGTTTCCCCCCCAAATTTCGGGGCCATTTTTGGGGTCCCATTTCGGGCTTTCCACCCAAATTTCGGGCGGGATTTTGTGGTCCCCGCTCATCTTTTGGGGTCCCATTTTGGGGCATCCCCCCCAAATTTCAGGACCATTTTTGGGGTCCCATTTTAGGGTTTCCCCCCCAAATTTCGGGGCCATTTTTGGGGTCCCATTTTGGGGCTTACCCCCCAAATTTCGGGGCCATTTTTGGGGTCCCATTTCGGGCTTTCCCCCCAAATTTCGGGGCCATTTTTGGGGTCCCATTTCGGGCTTCCCCCCCAAATTTCGGGTCAGATTTTGGGATCCCCACTCACACTTTGCAGTCCCATTTTGGGGTTTCCCCCCCAAATTTCGGGGCCATTTTTGGGGTCCCATTTTGGGGCTTACCCCCCAAATTTCGGGGCCATTTTTGGGGTCCCATTTCGGGCTTTCCCCCCAAATTTCGGGGCCATTTTTGGGGTCCCATTTCGGGCTTCCCCCCCAAATTTCGGGTCAGATTTTGGGATCCCCACTCACACTTTGCAGTCCCATTTTAGGGTTTCCCCCCCAAATTTCGGGGCCATTTTTGGGGTCCCATTTCGGGCTTTCCCCCCAAATTTCGGGTCAGATTTTGGGGTCCCCGCTCACCTTTTGGGGCATCTTGCCCAGCACCCACTCCAGCTCCAGGTTGACGGGGGTGGGGAGCCCCTCGTGGGACCCCCCCTCGGGCACCGGCGCCTCCCGGTCATCGACCAGCACGATCTGGGGGGGCACCCCAAAAATCAACCCCAAAACAGCCCAAAAACAGCCCCTGAAATCCTCAAAAATCACCCCAAAAATCAACCCAAAACAGCCCAAAAATGGCCCAAAACCAGCCCAAAACCAGCCCGGGAAATCCTCAAAAATCACCCCAAAAATCAACCCAAAACAGCCCAAAACCAGCCCCGGAAATCCCCAGAAATCCATCCCAAAATCAACCCCAAAACAGCCCAAAAACGGCCCAAAACCAGCCCAAAAACAGCCGGGGAAATCCTCAAAAATCACCCCAAAAATCAACCCAAAACAGCCCAAAAATGGCCCAAAACCAGCCCAAAACCAGCCCCGGAAATCCTCAAAAATCACCCCAAAAATCAACCCAAAACAGCCCAAAAATTGCCCAAAACCAGCCCAAAAACAGCTCGGGAAATTCTCAAAAATCACCCCAAAAATCAACCCCAAAACAGCCCAAAAACACCCCAAAAATGCCCCAAAACCATTTCAAAAACAACCCCGGAAATCCCCAAACATCACCCCAAAAATGAACCCAAAAATAGCCCAAAACCAGCCCAAAACCACCTCAAAAACACCCCCGGATATCCCAAAAAATCAGCCCAAAAACAGCTCAAAATCAGCCCCGGAAATCCCCAAAAATCACCCCAAAAATCAACCACAAAACACCCCAAAACCACCTCAAAAACAACCCCAGAAATCCCAAAAAAATCACCCCAAAAATCAGCCCAAAAACAGCCTAAAAACTGCCCAAAACCAGCCCAAAACCAGCCCCGGAAATCCCCAAAAATCACCCCAAAAATCAACCCCAAAACAACCCAAATACAGCCCAAACCATCTGGAAACAACCTCAAAAACACCACCAGAAATCCCAAAAAATCACCCCAAAACTCAGCCCAAAACCAGTCCAAAAACACCCCAAAAACACCTCAGAAACAACCCCAGAAATCCCCAAAAAATCACCCCAAAAATCACCCCAAAACCAGCCTGAAAACAGCCCAAAAACACCTAAACCACCTCAAAAACAACTCCAGAAATCCTCTAAAATCCATCCCAAAATCACCCCAAAACAGCCCAAAACCACCTCAAAACCAGCCCCGGAAATCCCCAAAAATCAGCCCCAAACACCCCAAAACCACCCAAAAATCCCCCCAAAAATGGGCTTCAAAGACCCCAAAAGCAGCCCCAGGACCCCAAAAACCCCCACGGAAATCACCCCAAAAACGACCCCAAAACCCCCAAATCCCCCAAATGTCCCCTCTGTCCCCCTGTCCCGTGTCCCATGTCCCGTGTCCTGTGTCCCGTGTCCCTGTCCCGTGTCCCGTGTCCCGTGTCCCGTGTCCCGTGTCCCCTGTCCCGTGTCCCCTGTCCCTGTCCCGTGTCCCCAATGTCCCTGTCCCCTGTCCCTGTCCCGTGTCCCGTGTCCCCTGTCCCCTGTCCCTGTCCCGTGTCCCGTGTCCCGTGTCCCCAATGTCCCTGTCCCGTGTCCCGTGTCCCCTGTCCCGTGTCCCGTGTCCCCAATGTCCCCTGTCCCCTGTCCCCTGTCCCCTGTCCCCTGTCCCCTGTCCCTGTCCCGTGTCCCGTGTCCCGTGTCCCCTGTCCCCTGTCCCCTGTCCCCTGTCCCCTGTCCCGTGTCCCGTGTCCCGTGTCCCCTGTCCCTGTCCCTGTCCCTGTCCCCTGTCCCCTGTCCCCTGTCCCCTGTCCCCTGTCCCGTGTCCCGTGTCCCGTGTCCCCTGTCCCCTGTCCCCTGTCCCTGTCCCGTGTCCCGTGTCCCCTGTCCCCCGTCTCCTGTCCCGTGTCCCGTGTCCCCTGTCCCCCGTCTCCTGTCCCCTGTCCCCTGTCCCTGTCCCTGTCCCGTGTCCCGTGTCCCGTGTCCCCTGTCCCCTGTCCCTGTCCCCAATGTCCCCTGTCCCCTGTCCCGTGTCCCCTGTCCCCCGTCTCCTGTCCCCTGTCCCCTGTCCCTGTCCCTGTCCCTGTCCCGTGTCCCGTGTCCCCTGTCCCCTGTCCCTGTCCCCAATGTCCCCTGTCCCCTGTCCCGTGTCCCTGTCCGTGTCCCGTGTCCCTCACCCGCCCGTCTCCGGTCACCGTCCCCACCACGCTCAGGGGACAGCGCTCTCGCTCCGCCAGGCGCCGCAGCCGCGCCAGCGCCGCCGGCCGCACCAGCACCGCGTTGGACTCCTGGTACTCGGCCCCCCACAGCTCCAGGATGCTCACCGAGGGGTCCCCCAGCTGCCACCGGGCCACCAGGGTGTCACCGGGGCCACCAGAGTGTCACCAGGGCCACCAAAGTGTCACCAAGGTGTCACCAAGGGCACCAAGCGCATTGGAGACATCATGGGATTGAAGGGGTTAAAGGGACATTGGGGACATTGAGATCCCCCCACAGCTCCAGGATGCTCACCGAGGGGTCCCCCAGCTGCCACCAGGGCCACCAGGGTGTCACCGGGGCCACCAGGGTGTCACCAGAGACACCAAGGTGAGACCAAGTCCATTGGGGATAGCACGGGATCGAAGGGGTTAAAGGGACACTGGGGACCATTGGGGACACTCAGAGCCCCCCACAGCTCCAGGATGCTGAGGGACAGGTCCCCCAGCTGTCACCGGGCCACCAGGGTGTCACCAGGGCCACCAGAGTGTCACCAGGGCCACCAGAGTGTCACCAAGGTGTCACCAAGGGCACCAATTCCATTGGGGATAGCACGGGATCGAAGGGGTTAAAGGGTCATTGGGGACACTGAGATCCCCCCACAGCTCCAGGATGTTCACCGAGGGGTCCCCCAGCTGCCACTGGGTCACCAGGGTGTCACCGGGGCCACCAGAGTGTCACCGGGGCCACCAGAGTGTCACCAGGGACACCAAGGTGAGACCAAGTCCATTGGGGATAGCACGGGATTGAAGGGGTTAAAGGGACACTGGGGACATTTGGGGACATTGGGGACACTGAGATCCCCCCACAGCTCCAGGATGTTCACCGAGGGGTCCCCCAGCTGCCACCGGGCCACCAGGGTGTCACCGGGGCCACCAGAGTGTCACCAAGGTGTCACCAAGGGCACCAAGTCCATTGGGGATAGCACGGGATTGAAGGGGTTAAAGGGACACTGGGGACATTGGGGACATTGGGGACACTCAGAGCCCCCCACAGCTCCAGGATGCTCAGGGACAGGTCCCCCAGCTGCCACCGGGCCATCAGATTGTCACCAGGGCCACCAGAGTGTCACCAAGGTGTCACCAAGGGCACCAATTCCATTGGGGATAGCACGGGATTGAAAGGGTTAAAGGGACATTGGGGACATTGGGGACACTTGGGGACATTGGGGACACTTGGGGACACTTGGGGACACTGGTGGCACCGACCTGGAAGCGGCTGGCGTAGATGACGGCTCCGGCCGGCTCCGAGATCTCCTTGAGGACATTGCCTGGGGACATCAGAGGGGACATTGGGGACATCAGTGGGGACACTGGGGACATTGGGGACATTGGGGACATTGGGGACATTGGGGACATCAGAGGGGACACTGGGGACAACCCGGCACCACGGACTTGTCCCATTGTGTTCCCAAGTGTCCCCCCAATGTCCCCAATGTCCCCAACCCCCCAATGTCCCCAATGTCCCAAATGTCCCCAATCCCCTCAATGTCCCCAGTGTCCCCAATGTCCCCGATGTCCCCAATGTCCCCACTGTCCCCAATGTCCCCACTGTCCCCAATCCCCCCAATGTCCCCAGTGTCCCCACTGTCCCCAATCCCCCCAATCCCCCAGTGTCCCCACTGTCCCCAGTGTCCCCAATGTCCCCAATGTCCCCGATGTCCCCAATGTCCCCACTGTCCCCAGTGTCCCCACT
This sequence comes from Lonchura striata, assembly GCF_046129695.1. Taxonomy (NCBI): domain Eukaryota; kingdom Metazoa; phylum Chordata; class Aves; order Passeriformes; family Estrildidae; genus Lonchura; species Lonchura striata. Next base: position 1,653,964 of record NC_134636.1, on the reverse strand, counting down.
GTCCCCAATCCCCCCAATGTCCCCAGTGTCCCCAGTGTCCCCAATGTCCCCAATGTCCCCTCAGTGTCCCCACTGTCACCGTTCCCTCCTGCCCCCTGGTCGTGGATGGAGCTCAGGGGGTTCCTGGCTCCGCTCTCCCCAATGTCCCAATGTCCCCAATGTCCCAATGTCCCCAATGTCCCAATGTCCCCAGTGTCCCCAGTGTCCCCAGTGTCCCCAATGTCCCCAATGTCCCCAATGATGTCCCCAGTGTCCCCAATGTCCCCAATGTCCCCAATGTCCCCAATCCCCCCAGTGTCCCCAATGTCCCCAATTCCCCCACTGTCCCCAATGTCCCCCCACTGTCACCGTTGCCCCCGGCCCCCTGGTCGTGGATGGAGCTCAGGGGGTTCCCAATGTCCCCAATGATGTCCCCAATGTCCCCAATGTCCCCAATGATGTCCCCAATGTCCCCAATGTCCCCTCATTGTCACCGTTGCCCCCAGCCCCCTGGTCGTGGATGGAGCTCAGGGGGTTCCCAATGTCCCCAATGATGTCCCCAATGTCCCCCCACTGTCACCGTTCCCCCCGGCCCCCTGGTCGTGGATGGAGCTCAGGGGGTTCCTGGCTCCGCTCTCCCCAATGTCCCCAATGTCCCCAATGTCCCCAATGTCCCCAATGTCCCCAATGTCCCAATGTCCCCAATGATGTCCCCAATGTCCCCACTGTCACCGTTCCCTCCTGCCCCCTGGTCGTGGATGGAGCTCAGGGGGTTCCTGGCTCCGCTCTCCACGCAGCCGCGCAGGACCCGGTTCATCTTCTGCTCCATCTCGGGGTCCCCGCGCTGCACCGCCCCCACGTCGCGCTCGGCCGCGTTGTCCCCCTGCACCTGCGGGACACGATCCCGGAAATCGGGATGGGCCCGGAAAAGGACGGACTGCCGGACAGAATTCCCAAAAACACGCAGAAACTCCCCAAAAAATTCCCCAAAAAAAGGCAGAAACTCCCCAAAAAATTCCACCCAAAATGCCCAAGAGACGCAGAAATTCCACACGAAAATCCACCCGAAATTCAAAAAATAAACCCAGAAATTCTGCCCGAAATTCCACCCGAAATTCCAAAAATAAACCCAGAAATTCCACCCGAAATTCCACCCGAAATTCAAAAAATAACAACCCAGAAATTCCGCCCAAAATTTCACCCCGGAATTCCCGAAAATACAGAAGTGACGCAGAAATTCCCAAAAAATACAGAAATTCCAAACGGAATTCCAAAGAAAACCCCAGAAATTCCCACCGAAATTCCCAAAAAAACGCAGAAATTCCCGCAAAAATCCCCAAAAAAAAGCAGAAATTCCACACGAAATTCCCAAAAAAACGCAGAAATTCCCACAAAAATTAAAAAAAAAGCAGAAATTCCCACCGAAATTCCCAAAAAATACGCAGAAATTCCCACCAAAATTCCCAAAAAACTGCAGACATTCCCTCCGAAATTCCAAAAAAAAGCAGAAATTCCCGCCGAAATTCCAAAGAAAAATGCAGACATTCCCGCCTAAATTCTCAAAAAAACGCAGAAATTCCACCCGAAATTCCACCCGAAATTCAAAAAAAAAATCCCAGAAATTCCGCCCAAAATTTCACCCTGGAATTCCCAAAAATACAGATATTACGCCCGAAATTCCCCAAAAAAATACCGAAATTCCACACGGAATTCCAAAGAAAACCCAGAAATTCCCGCCGAAATTCCCCAAAAAAATGCAGAAATTCCCGCAAAAATCCCCAAAAAAAAGCAGAAATTCCACACTAAATTCCCAAAAAAACGCAGAAATTCCCGCAAAAATTAAAAAAAAAAACCCGCAGAAATTCCACCCAAAATTCCCAAAAAATACGCAGAAATTCCTGCCGAAATTCCCAAAAAAAAAAGGAGAAATTCCACACGAAATTCCCAAAAAAACACAGAAATTCCGCCCAAAATTCCACCCGAAATTCCAAAAAAAACAACTTAGAAATTCCACCCAAAATTCCACCCGGAATTCCCGAAAACACAGAAATGACGCCCAAAATTCCTAAAAAATACAGAAATTCCGCATGAAATTCCAAAAAAACCCAGAAATTCCCACCAAAATTCCATCCAAAATTCCATCCAAAATTGCCAAAAACCACCAATATTCCACCCAAAATTCCACCCAAAATTCCACCCGAAATTCCCAAAAAATAGAAAAAGTCCACCCCAAATTCCCAAAAATACCAAAATTCCCAAAAAAAGACCGAAATTCCACCCAAGGTTCCCAAAAATACAGACATTCCACCCGAAATTCCCAAAAAACACAGAAATTCCCAAAAAACACCAAAATTGCACCTGAAATTGCCAGAAAACATGGAAATTCCCAGAAAATACCGAAAATCCAAAAAAAATACTGAAATTCCACCCAAAATCCCCAAAAATACCAAAATTCCACCCGAAATTCCCAAAAAACACAGAAATTCCACCCAAAATTCCCGAAAATACTGACATTCTGCCCGAAATTCCCAAAAAATACAGAAATTGCAAAAAAATACCGAAATTCCCCCCGAAATTCCCCAAAAATACAAAAGTTCCAGCCAAAATTCCCCAAAAACACCGAAATTGAACCCAATATTCCCAAAAATACAGAAATTCCAAAAAAATACCAAAATTCCACCCAAAGTTCCCAAAAAAACACAGAAATTCCCAAAAAACCCTGACATTGCACCCATAATTCCCTAAAAATACAGAAATTCCCAGAAAACACCAAAATTCCACCCGAAATTCCTGAAAAAATACAGACGTTCCACCCAAAATTCCCAAAAAAAACCAAAATTCCACCTGAAATTCCCAAAAAACCACTGAAATCCACCCAAAATTCCCCAAAAATACAGCAATTAAACACAAATTCCCAAAAAATACAGGTTCCACCCAAAATTCCCAAAAAACGCAGAAATTCCCAAAAAATGCACAAATTCCACCCGAAATTCCAAAAAAATCCAAAAATTCCCAAATTCCCCCAAAAAATCCAGGGAATTTCCACAGTTACGCCCCAAATCCCCCAAAATTCCCCAAATCCTCCCCAAAATCCCCCAAATTTTCCCAAAATCTCAAAATTCCCCAAAATCCCCCAAAATCCTCACAAAATCCTCCAAAATTCCCCAAAAATCCCCCAAATTTTCCCCAAAAATTGTCCCCAAAATTGCCCCAAAATCCCCCTCAAATCCACCCCAAAATGCCCCAAATTTCACCCAAATCCTCCCCCAAAATCCCAAATTTTCCCCAAAATCCTCCCAAATCCCCCAAAATTCCCCCAAATCCTCCCAAAATCTCCCAAAATCTCCCAAAATCCCCCAAATTTCCCTATAATTCTCCAAATCCTCCCCAAAATCCTCCCCAAAAATCCCAAATTTTCCCCCAAACCCCCCAAATTTCACCTAAATCCTCCCCAAACCCCCCCAAAATTCCCCCAAAATTCCACAAATCCTCCCAAAAATTTTCCCAAATCCTCCCCAAAATCCCCCAAATTTTCTCCAAAATTGCCCCGAAACCCACCCCAAAATCCCCCAAAATCCCCCAAAATCCTCCCCAAAATACCCCCAAATTCCCCTAAAATCCCCCAATTTTTCCTCAATTTCCCCCCAAATTTCCCCAAAATCCCCCAAATTTTCCCCAAAATCCCCTAATTTCCCCCAAATTTCCACCCAAAATCCCCCAAAATCCCCCAAAATCCACACAAAAATCCCCCAATTTTTCCTCAATTTCCCCCCCAAATTTCCCCAAAATCTCCCAATTTTTCCCCAAAATCCCCTAATTTCCCCCAAATTTCCACCCAAAATCCCCCAAAATCCCAAAAATCCTCCCCAAAATCCCACCCAAAATCCCCCAAAATCCTCCCCAAAATCCCCCCAAATTCCCCTAAAATCCCCCGAAATCCACACAAAAATCCCCCAATTTTTCCTCAATTTTCCCCCCAAATTCCCCAATTTTTCCCCAAAATTCCCCAAAATCCCCAAATTTCCACCCAAAATTCCCCAAAATCCTCCCCAAATTCCCCTTAAATTCCCCCCAAAATTCCCCTAAAACCCCCCAAAATTCCCCTAAAATCCCCCATTTTTTCCTCAAATTTTCCCCCAAATCCCCCAAATTTCCCCCAAAATCCCCAAAATTCCCGATTTTCCCCCAAAATTCCCGAATTTCCCCCAGAATTCCCGAATTTCCCACCTGGATGGAGGAGGCCGCCCCTCCCCCCACGCCGATCCTGTAGACGGGACCCCCCAACTTCACCACCAGCATCCCTGAGGAGCAATTTGGGGCGTTTTGGGGCGTTTTGGGGAAATTTGGGGGATTTGGGGGATTTGGGGAAAAATTGAGGAAAAATTGGGGGATTTTAGGGGATTTTGGGGGGATTTTAGAAGAATTTTGGGGGGATTTTGGGGGGATTTTGGGGGATTTTGGGGGATTTGGGGATTTTGGGGGATTTGGGGAAAATTTTGGGGGATTTTGGGGAAAAATTGAGGAAAAATTGGGGGATTTTAGGGGAATTCGGAGGGAATTTAGGGGAATTTTGGGGGGATTTTGGGGGATTTGGGGAAATTTTGGGGATTTTGGGGATTTCGGGGGAAATTTTGGGGGAATTTGGGGTAAAATTGAGGAAAAATTGGGGGATTTTAGGGGAATTTTGGGGGATTTTGGGGGAATTTTGGGGGATTTGGGGGGATTTGGGGAAAAATTGAGGAAAAATTGGGGGATTTTGGGGGGATTTTGGGTGGAATTTTGGGGAGAATTTTTGGAATTTTGGGGAGATTTTGGGGCATTTGGGGGATTTTGGGGGGGATTTTGAGGGGATTTTAGGAGGGATTTGGGGAATTTTTTGGGAGGATTTGGGGAATTTTAGGGGAATTTTGCTGGGATTTTGGGAGGGTTTTATGGGGATTTTGGGGGATTTTGGGGGATTTTAGGGATTTGGGGGATTTTGGGGGGATTTTGGGGGGATTTTGGGGAGAATTTTTAGGATTTTGGGTGGGATTTTGGGGGAATTTTGGAAGGATTTGGGGGAAAATTTGGGATTTTGGGGGAATTTGGGGTGGATTTCGGGACAATTTTGGAGAAAATTGGGGGGATTTTAGGAGGGATTTGGGGAAATTTTTGGGAGGATTTGGGGGATTTTAGGGGAATTCGGGGAGATTTTGGGGAGGATTTTAGGAGAATTTTGGGTGGAATTTTGGGGGAATTTGGGGAAAATTTTGGGGGAATTTGGGGTAAAATTGAGGAAAAATTGGGGGATTTTAGGGGAATTTGGGGGGATTTTAGGGGAATTTTGGAGGGATTTTGGATGGGATTTTGGGGCATTTTGGGGCATTTTGGGGCATTTTGGGGATTTTGGGGGATTTGGAGAAAATTTTGGGGGAATTTGGAGAAAAATTGAGGAAAAATTGGGGGATTTTAGGGGAATTTTGGGGGGATTTTGGGGAGGATTTTGGGTGGGATTTTGGGGGGTTTTGGGGGATTTTGGGGCAATTTTGGAGAAAATTGGGGGGATTTTAGGAGGGATTTGGGGAAATTTTTGGGAGGATTTGGGGGATTTTGGGGGGGATTTGGGAGGGATTTTTGGGGTGATTTTTGGGATCTTTTTTTGGGGATTTTAGGGGGAATTTGGGGGATTTTGGGGGGATTTGGGGATTTTGGGTGATTTGGAATAGATTTTGGGGGAATTTTGGGGGATTTTAGGGGATTTTTGGGGGGATTTGGGGGATTTTTTGGGATCTTTGAGGGGATTTTGGAAGATTTGGGGCATTTTAAGGGGGATTTTGGGGAATTTTGGGGGAATTTTGGGGGGATTTGGGACTTTTGGGGAGATTTTGGGGGAAATTTTGCAGATTTTGGGGGGATTTTTTTGTGGGGGGATATTTTTGGGATATTTTTTGGGTAATTTTTGGGATACTTTTTGGGATACTTTTTGGGTTATTTTTAGGCAATTTTTGGGTAATTTTTGTGTTAATTTTGGGTATTTTTTGGGTGATTTTTTGGCATTTTTTGGGTTATTTTTGAGTATTTTTCAGGTTATTTTGGGGATATTTTTGGGCATTTTTTGGGTTATTTTTGGGATATTTTTGGGTATTTTCCAGGTTATTTTTGGGATATTTTCAGGTAGTTTTGGGGTTGATTCAGGGTGATTTTTGGGTTAATTTTGGGTAATTTTTGGGTCTATTTGGAGTGATTTTCGGGATATTTTCAGGTAATTTTTGGGTCAATTTGGGGTGATTTTTGGGTTAATTTGAGGTAATTTTTGGATCGATTTGGGGTAATTTTTGGGTAATTTTTGGGTCAATTTGGGGTGATTTTTGGGTCGATTTAGGGTAATTTTGGGGTTGATTTGGGGTATTTTTTGGGTAATTTTTGGGTATTTTTTGGGTCAATTTGGGGTGATTTTTGGGTCGATTTAAGGTAATTTTTAAGTTGATTTGGAGTGATTGTTTGGATATTTTTTGGGTATTTTTTGGGTTAATTTTGGGATATTTTTGGGTATTTTTTGGGTCATTTTTGGGGTATTTTTCAGGTTATTTTGGGGGTTTTTTTTCTTATTTTTGGGATATTTTTTGGGTATTTTTTGGGTTAATTTTGGGTAATTTTTGGGTTGATTCAGGGTGGTTTTTGGGTAATTTTTGGGTTGATTTCAGGTGATTTTTGGGTTGATTCAGGGTGATTTTTGGGGGATTTTTCAGGTTATTTTTGGGTATTTTTGTGTTGTTTTTGGGATATTTTTGGGTTATTTTTTAGGTTAATTTTGGGATATTTTGGGGTAATTTTTGGGTTGATTCAGGGTGGTTTTTGGGTGATTTTTGGGTTGATTTCAGGTGATTTTTGGGTTGATTCAGGGTGATTTTTGGGGGATTTTTCAGGTTATTTTTGGGGATTTTTGTGTTGTTTTTGGGATATTTTTGGGTTATTTTTTGGGTTCATTTTGGGATATTTTGGGGTAATTTTTGGGTTGATTCAGGGTGGGTTTGGGGTAATTTTTGGGTTGATTCAGGGTGATTTTTGGGTTGATTCAGGGTGATTTTTGGGGATTTTTGTGTTGTTTTTGGGATATTTTTGGGTTATTTTTTGGGTTCATTTTGGGATATTTTGGGGTAATTTTGGGTTGATTCAGGGTGGTTTTTGGGTAATTTTTGGGTTGATTTCAGGTGATTTTTGGGTTGATTCAGGGTGATTTTTGGGGGATTTTTCAGGTTATTTTTGGGTATTTTTGTGTTATTTTTGGAATATTTTGGAGTTATTTTTTGGGTTAACTTTGGGATATTTTGGGGTAATTTTTGGGTTGATTCAGGGTGGGTTTGGGGTAATTTTTGGGTGGATTTGGGGGGATTTTGGGACAGTTCTGACCCGGCTCCGGCGGCTCCTTGTGGACGTGTTCGTCCTCCAGGGCTCCGAGGCCGCCGCTGAACATGATGGGCTTGATCCACTCCCGGCGCTGCCCCCCCGGCAGAACCTGCCCGAAAGAGCGGGCAAAACCTGCCCAAAAAAACCCAAAATCGCCCAAAATTAACCCAAAAATCCCGGCCAAAAATCACCCAAAAAATCCCCGTCAAAATCCGCCCAAAATCACCCAAAAATCACCCAAAAATCACCCAAAATCCACCCCCAGCCCAGCCCAACCCCCGGCAGAACCTGCCCGAAAGAGCGGGCAAAACCTGCCCAAAAAAACCCAAAATCGCCCAAAATTAACCCAAAAATCCCGGCCGAAAATCACCCAAAAAATCCCCATCAAAATCCACCCAAAATCACCCAAAAATCACCCAAAAATCCAACCCAAAATCCACCCCCAGCCCAGCCCAACCCCCGGCAGAACCTGCCCGAAAGAACGGGCAAAACCTGCCCAAAAAAACCCAAAATCCCCCAAAATTAACCCAAAAATCCCGGCCGAAAATCACCCAAAAATCCCTGTCAAAATCCGCCCAAAATCACCCAAAAATCACCCAAAAATCACCCAAAATCCGCCCCCAGCCCAGCCCAACCCCCGGCAGAACCTGCCCGAAAGAACGGGCAAAACCTGCCCAAAAAAACCCAAAATCCCCCAAAATTAACCCAAAAATCCCGGCCGAAAATCACCCAAAAAATCCCCGTCAAAATCCGCCCAAAATCACCCAAAATTCACCCAAAAATCCAACTCAAAATCACCCAAAATCCGCCCCCAGCCCAGCCCAACCCCCCAGGCACAACCTGCCCGAAAGAACGGGCAAAACCTGCCCAAAAAAACCCAAAATCCCCAAAAATTAACCCAAAAATCCCAGCCAAAAATCACCCAAAAATCCCGGCCAAAAATCACCCAAAAATCCCCGTCAAAATCCGCCCAAAATCACCCAAAATTCACCCAAAAATCCAACCCAAAATCACCCAAAATCACCCAAAAATCACCCAAAAATCCAACCCAAAATCGGTCCCCAGCCCAGCCCAGCCCCCGGGCACAACCTGCCCAAAAAAACCCAAAATCGCCCAAAATTCACCCAAAAATCCCGGCCGAAAATCACCCAAAAAATCCTCGTCAAAATCCCCCAAAATCACCCAAAAATCCCCATCAAAATCCACCCAAAATGCAACCGAAAATCACCCAAAATCACCCAAAATCAGCCCAAAATCCACCCCAAAATCCCCCAGAAATCACCCCAGAAATCACCCCAAAATTACCCCAAATCACCCAAAATCAGCCCAAAATCCACCCCAAAAATCCTGGCCAAAAATCACCCAAAAAATCCCTGTCAAAATCCGCCCAAAATTACCCCAAAATCACCCAAAATCCGCCCCCAGCCCAGCCCAGCCCCTGGGCAAAACCTGCCCAAAAAAACCCAAAATCGCCCAAAATTCACCCAAAAATCCCGGCCAAAAATCACCCAAAAAATCCCGGTCAAAATCCGCCCAAAATCACCCAAAAATCCAACTCCAAATCCCCCAAAATGCAACTGAAAATCTCCCAAAATCCCCCCAAAATCCGCCCAAAATCACCCAAAAATCCAACCCAAAATCGGTCCCAAGCCCAGCCCAACCCCCCGGGCACAACCTGCCCAAAAAAACCCAAAATCGCCCAAAATTCACCCAAAAATCCCGGCCAAAAATCACCCAAAAAATCCCCGTCAAAATCCACCCAAAATCACCCAAAAAATCCCCATCAAAATCCACCCAAAATGCAACCGAAAATCACCCAAAATCACCCCAAAATCCACTCTAAATCATCCAAAAATCCACCCAAAATCACCCCAAAAATCCGGGCCAAAATCAGCCAAAATCACCCAAAAATCCAACCAAAAATCACCCAAAATCCACCCAAAATCCGCCCCAAATCCCCCAAAATTACCCCAAAATCACCCAAAAATCCAACCCAGAATCAGCCCAAAAATCCTGAGCAAAATCCAACCAAAATTACCCCAAAATCTGCCCAAAATCACCCAAAAACCCAACCAAAATTATCCCAAAATCACTCAAAATCAGCCCAAAAATCCAACCCAAAATCCAACCCAAAATCCACCCCGAAATTTTCCCAAATTTACCCCAAAAAACTGCCCCAAAATCAGCCCCAAACTGTCCCAAAAATGTCCCAAAAATATCCCAAAATTCCCCAAATGTCCCAAAATGACCCAAAATCCCCCAAAATTGTCCCCAAACCTCCCAAAATTCCCCCCAAAATTCCCCAAATTCTCCTAAAATTGTCCCAAAATGTCCCCAAACCTCCCAAAATTGACCCAAAATTATCCTCAAATATCCCAAATTCCCCCAAATCATCCCCAAATTATCCCCAAACCTCCCAAAATCATCCCCAAATTCCCCCAAAATTATCCCCAAATTTCCCCAAAATGCCCCAAAAACTCCCAAAATTTTCCCCAAATTCCCCAAAACGCCCCAAAACCTCCCAAAATCATCCCCAAATTCTCCCAAAATCATCCCAAAATTCCCCAAAATGCCCCAAAACCTCCCAAAATTTTCCCCAAATTCCCCCAAAATCCCCCAAAATGCCCCAAAACCTCCCAAAATTTTCCCCAAATTCCCCAAAACACCCCAAAACCTCCCAAATTTTCCCAAAATTCCCCCAAAATTCCCCAAAATCTCCCAAAATCATCCCAAAATTCACCAAAACGCCCCAAAATCTCCCAAAATCTTCCCCAAATTCCCCCAAAATTATCCCCAAAATTCCCCAAAACCTCCCAAAATTTTCCCCAAATTCCCCCAAAATCCCCCAAAACGCCCCAAAATTCCCCAAAATTATCCCCAAAACGCCCCAAAACCTCCCAAAATTTTCCCCAAATTCCCCCAAAATGCCCCAAAATCATCCCCAAACCCTCACCAAAATACCCCAAACTCTCCCAAAAAATCCCCCCAAAATCCCCCCAAAATCCCCCCAAAATTCCCCAAATTCCCCAATTCTCCCCAATGTCCCAAAATCGCCGGAATTCGCCCCAAATCCGGCACCTGCCACCAGGGGCTCCCCGAATTTGTTGCCGTAGTCGCTGGCGCCGTCGCTGGCGCCGATGGCGACCTCGAGGGGCCGGGCGAAGGCCGAGGGGTACGGGGCCAGAGGGTCCTCCCAGGGCTGCTCGTAGCCTGAATTGGGGCGAAAAACGCCAAATTTGGGAAAAAACAAAAAAAAAATGGGGAAAAAACTCCAAAAAACGGCGAAGAAACGGCGAAAAACGGGGAAAAAACGGCGAAAAATCAAGGAAAAACGCCAAATTTGGGGGATTTTTTTAGGATTTTAGGGGGACTTTTTGGGATTTTGGGGAATTTTGGGGAAATTTACCAAAAATTGGGAAAATTCTAAAAAAAATTTGGGGAAAAAAACTCAAAAATGGCAAAAAAACGGCGAAAAATGGGGAAAAAAGAGGCAAATTTGGGGGATTTTGGAGCGGATTTTTGGGGGTTTTTGGGGCCAGCGGCTCCTCCCAGGGCTGCTCGTAGCCTGAAAATTGGGGCAAAAAACGCCAAATTTGGGAAAAAACAAAAAAAAAATGGGGAAAAAACGGGGAAAAACGGCGAAGAAACGGCAAAAAACGGGGAAAAAACGGCAAAAAACTGCGATTTTTAAGAGATTTTTTGGGGGGTTTTTGGGGGGTTTTTGGGGCCAGCGGCTCCTCCCAGGGCTGCTCGTAGCCTGAAAATTGGGGTGAAAAACGTGAAATTTGGGAAAAAACAAAAAAAAAAAAAAGGGGAAAAAACTCCAAAAAACGGCGAAGAAACGGCGAAAAACGGGGAAAAAAGGGGTGAAAAAAAGGGGCAAAAAATCGGGGAAAAATGCCAAATTTGGGGATTTTTTTTAGGATTTTAGGGGGACTTTTTGGGATTTTGGGGAATTTTGGGGAAATTTACCAAAAATTGGGAAAATTCTAAAAAAAATTCGGGGAAAAAAACTCAAAAATGGCAAAAAAACGGCGAAAAATGGGGAAAAAAGAGGCAAATTTGGGGGATTTTTGGGGGGATTTTTTGAGTGGTTTTGGGGCCAGCGGCTCCTGCCAGGGCTGCTCGTAGTCTGAAAATTGGGGTAAAAAACGCCAAATTTGGGAAAAATCAAAAAAAAATGGGGAAAAAACGGTGAAAAACAGCGAAGAAACGGCGAAAAACGGGGAAAAAACGGGGAAAAAAGGGGCAAAAAATCGGGGAGAAATGCCAAATTTGGGGGATTTTTTTTAGGATTTTAGGGGGGTTTTTGGAATTTTGGGGAATTTTGGGGTATTTGGGGGAAATTTGCCAAAAATTGGGAAAATTCAAAAAAAAATTTGGGGAAAAAACTCCAAAAAATGGGGAAAAAACTCCAAAAAATGGTGAAAAAAACGGCAAAAATGACGAATGAACCAAAATTTGGGGGAACTTTTGGGGATTTTGGGGAATTTTGGGGAAATTTGCCAAAAATTGGGAAAATTTAAAAAAAAATTGGGGAAAATACTCAAAAAATAGCGAAAAAATGGCAAAAAACGGGGAAAAATGCCAAATTTGGGGGATTTTTAGGGAATTTGGGGGAATTTGGGGGAATTTTGGGGAAATTTACCAAAAATTGGGAAAATCCCCCAAAAAAATGGGGAAAAAAATGTAAAAAAATGGGGGAAAACTCAGAATTTTGGGGATTTTTGGGGTTTTTTGGGGAATTTTGGGGATTTGGGGGATTTTTTGGGATTTTCGGGGGGATTTTTGGGGATTTTGTAAAATTTTGGGGAATTTTTGGGGGGAATTTTGTGGAATTTTTTGGGGAATTTTGGGGAATTTTTTGGGGAATTTTGGGGAATTTTTTGGGGAATTTTGGGGAATTTCTGGGGGATTTTGGGGGAATTTTTGGAGGATTTGGGGGGATTTCGTGACATTTTTGGTAATTTTTGGGATTTTTGGGGAATTTTGGGGAATTCTGGGGTATTTTGGGGGGAATTTGGGGATTTCGGGATATTTTGGCATTTTCAGGGTGGAATTTTGGATTTTTTGGGGCACCAATCCCAAATTTTGGCGCATTTTTGGAGAATTTTTGGGGAATTTGGGGAATTTGGGGAATTTGGGATATTTTAGCTGTTTCCGGGTGGTTTTTGGGGTGATTTTTTGGGATTTTGGGCAATTTTGGGAGTTTCTGGGTGGGATTTTTGGGGTTTTTTGGGTGGATTTTTTGGGGTTTTTGGGGTTTTCGGGGCGGGTTTTTGGGGTTTTTTGGGGCGTCGATCTCAAATTTTGGGTATTTTTGGGGAATTTTGGCAAGTTTCGGTATCTGGGGTGATTTTGGGATTTTGGAGGATTTTTGGTGGTTTCTGGGCGGGTTTTTGGGTTTTTTCACTGGGATTTTCGGTGTTTTTGGGATTTCTGGGTGGATTTTTGGGGTTTTTGGGTGGAATTTTGGGGTTTTTGGGGTTTTTTGGGGCGCCGATCCCGAATTTTTGGGAATTTTTGGGAATTTTTGTGGAATCCCGCCTCTCTCACCCGGGATGAGCAGGTTGCTGAAGCAGCGCCGGGATTTTGGGATTTTTGGGTGCATTTTTGGGGTTTTTGGTGTTTTCTGGGTGGGATTTTTGGGGTTTTGGGGTTTTCGGGGCGGGTTTTTGGGGTTTTTTGGGGCGCCGATCCCGAATTTTGGGGAATTTTTGGGAATCCCGCCCCTCTCACCCGGGATGAGCAGGTTGCCGAAGCACCGCTGGGATTTTGGGATTTTTGAGTGCATTTTTGGGGTTTTTGGTGGTTTATGAGTAGAATTTTTGGGGTTTTTGGGGTGGGTTTTTGGGGTTTTTGGGGGCGCCGATCCCGAATTTTGGGGAATTTTGGGGAATTTTGGCAAGTTTCAGTATCTGGGGTGGTTTTTGGGATTTTGGGGCAAGTTTTTGGGATTTTGGAGGATTTTTGGTGGTTTCTGGGCAGGTTTTTGGGTTTTTTCACTGGGATTTTTGGGGTTTTTGGGGTTTTCCGGGCGGGTTTTTGGGGTTTTTTGGGGCGCCGACCCCGAATTTTTGGGAATTTTTGGGAATTCCGCCCCTCTCACCCGGGATGAGCAGGTTTCCGAAGCAGTAGCCGGCCGTGCCCGCGATGACGTGCGCCCCCCTGCCCGTGCACTGCACGTCCCGGATCCGGCCCCCGGCCCCGGTGGCGGCGCCGCTGAACGGGGACACGGCTGGAGGGGCGGGGTCAGACAGGCCACGCCCCCCGGGTGGACACGCCCACGAGTGGACACGCCCCCGAGTGGACACGCCCACCGGACACGCCCACTGAGTGGACACGCCCCCGGACACGCCCATTTGTTTTGGCCACGCCCACCCCACATGATCAGGCCCATTGCCTTGGCCACGCCCACTGACCTGACCCTGAGTGACCCTGAGTGACCCTGAGTGACCACTGAGTGACCACTGAGTGACCCTGAGTGACCACTGAGTGACCAGAGTGACCACTGAGTGACCACTGAGTGACCCTGAGTGACCACTGAGTGACCCTGAGTGACCACTGAGTGACCCTGAGTGACCCTGAGTGACCCTGAGTGACCCTGAGTGACCACTGAGTGACCACTGAGTGACCACAGTGACCACTGAGTGACCCTGAGTGACCCTGAGTGACCACTGAGTGACCACTGAGTGACCCTGAGTGACCAATGAGTGACCACAGTGACCACTGAGTGACCACTGAGTGACCACTGAGTGACCCTGAGTGACCCTGAGTGACCACTGAGTGACCACAGTGACCACTGAGTGACCACAGTGACCACTGAGTGACCAGAGTGACCCTGAGTGACCACTGAGTGACCACAGTGACCACTGAGTGACCAGAGTGACCACTGAGTGACCAGAGTGACCCTGAGTGACCCTGAGTGACCACTGAGTGACCACTGAGTGACCACTGAATGACCACTGAGTGACCACTGAGTGACCACTGAGTGACCACTGAGTGACCTGAGTGACCCTGAGTGACCACTGAGTGACCACTGAGTGACCACTGAGTGACCTGAGTGACCCTGAGTGACCCTGAGTGACCCAGAGTGACCCTGAGTGACCACTGAGTGACCACTGAGTGACCAATGAGTGACCCTGAGTGACCACTGAGTGACCACTGAGTGACCTGAGTGACCCTGAGTGACCCAGAGTGACCCTGAGTGACCACTGAGTGACCCTGAGTGACCCTGAGTGACCCTGAGTGACCACTGAGTGACCACTGAGTGACCTGAGTGACCACTGAGTGACCACTGAGTGACCACTGAGTGACCACAGTGACCACTGAGTGACCAGTGAGTGACCACTGAGTGACCAATGAGTGACACTGAGTGACCACTGAGTGACCACTGAGTGACCCTGAGTGACACTGAGTGACCCCCGGGTGACCCCGGGTGACCTTTGGGTGACCTTTGACCCCTGACCTGTGGGGAAGTTGTGCGTCTCGGCCGTCAGGGCCACCGAGTGACCCCTGACCCCCGGGTGACCCCTGACCCCCGAGTGACCCTGAGTGACCCCTGACCTTTGGGTGACCCCTGGGTGACCTTTGACCCCTGACCTGTGGGGAAGTTGTGCGTCTCGGCCGTCAGGGCCACGTGCCTCAGGCTCCTCCTGCTCTCCAGGGGACTCGGCCCGCCCGGGTCCCGCGGCCACAGCGCCGACACCGGCAGCCCGCGGATGGCGCTGCCGAGCCAAAACCCCCAAATTCACCCAAATTCACCCCAAATTCACCCCAAATTCAGCCCAAAATCCCCACCGGCAGCCCCCGAATGGCGCTGCCGAGCCAAAACCCCCAAATTCACCCCAATTCACCCCAAAATCACCCAAATTCAGCCCAAAATCCCCACCGGCAGCCCGCGGATGGCGCTGCCGAGCCAAAACCCCCAAATTCAGCCAAATTCACCCCAAAATCACCCAAATTCACCCAAATTCACCCCAATTCACCCAAATTCACCCCAAATTCACCCCAAATTCACCCAAATTCACCCAAATTCACCCCAAAATCACCCAAATTCACCCAAATTCACCCCAAATTCACCCCAAATTCAGCCCAAAATCCCCACCGGCAGCCCGCGGATGGCGCTGCCGAGCCAAAACCCCCAAATTCACCCCAATTCACCCCAATTCACCCAAATTCACCCGGAAATACACGGAATTCAGCCCAAAATCCCCACCAGCAGCCCCCGGATGGCGCTGCCGAGCCAAAACCCCCAAATTCACCCAAATTCACCCAAATCCACCCAAAATCACCCGGAAATACACAGAATTCAGCCCAAAATCCCCACTGGCAGCCCCCGGATGGCGCTGGGGAGCCAAAACCCCCAAATTCACCCAAAATTCACCCGGAAATACACGGAATTCTGCCCAAAATTCAGCCCGAAAATACACGAAATTCAGCCCAAAATTCAGCCCAAATACAACCAAAATTCAGCCCAAAATACCCAAATTATAACCAAAATTCAGCCCAAAATTCAGCCCAAAAATTCACCGGAAATTCCGGCCAGAAATTCCCAAAAATACCCAAAATTCAGCACAAAATTCAGCCCAAAATCCCCACTGGCAGACTGCAGATGGTGCTGGGGGAGCCGAAAACGGCCGAATTTCACCCAAAATTCAGCACAACAATACACGAAATTGAGCCCAAAATTCCGCCCAAAAATACCAAAAATTCAGCCCGAAATTCAGCCCGAAAATCCCCAAAATTCAATCCAAAAATACTGAAAATTCACCCCAAAAAACCCCAAAATTCAACCCAAAAATCCCCAAAATTCACCCCAAAATCCCCCAAAATCCCCAGAACTCCCCAAAAATCCCCCCCAAAAATCCGCCCCAAAATCCCCAAAAATCCCCAAAATTCATCCAAAAATCCCCCAAAAAATTACGCAAAAATTCCACCCAAAAATTCCCCCAAAAATCCCCAAAACTCCACCCAAAAATCAACAGAAATCCTCAAAAGTTCCCCCAAAAATCCCCAAAATTCACCCAAAAATTCCCAAAAATCCCCAAAAATCCACCCAAAAATTCCCCCAAAAATCCCCAAAAATTCCCCCCAAAATTCCCCCAAAAATCCCCAAAACTCCACCCAGAAATCCCCAAAAATTCCCCCAAAAATCCCTAAAATTCCACCCTAAAATCCCCAAAATTCACCCCAAAAATCCCCAAAATTCACCCCAAAAATCCCCAAAACTCCACCCAAAAATCTCCAAAATTCCCCCAAAAATCCCCAATAATCCCCAAAAATTCTCCCAAAAACCCCCAAAATTCACCCCAAAAATCCCCAATATTCACCCCAAAATTCACCCCAGAAATTCCCAAAAATCCCCAAAATTCACCCCAAAACTCCCCAAAATTCACCCCAAAAATTCCCCAAAATCCCCAAAATTCACCCCAAAAATTCCCTCAAAAATTCCCTCAAAAACCCCCAAAAATCCCCAAAATTCCCCCAAAATTCCCCCAAAAATCCCTAAAATTCCACCCTAAAATCCCCAAAAATCCCCAAAACTCCACCCAAAAATCCCCAAAACTCCACCTAGAAATCCCCAAAAATCCCCAAAAATCCCCATAATTCCCCCAAAAATCCCCAAAACTCCTCCCAAAAATCCCCAAAAATTCCCCCAAAAATCCCCAAAATTCACCCCAAAAATTCCCTCAAAAATCCCCAAAAATTCCCTCAAAAATCCCCCCAAAAATTCCCCCAAAAACCCCAAAATTCACCCCAAAACTCCCCCAAAAATCCCCAAAATTCACCCCAAAATCCCCAAAAATTCCACCCCAAAATCCCCAAAATTCCCCCAAAAATCCCCAAAATTCACCCAAAAATCCCCAAAAATTCCCAAAAATCCCCAAAACTCCCCCAAAAACCCCCAAAATCCCCAAAAACCCCCAAAATCCACCCAAAAATTCACCCCAAAAAATCCCCAAAATTCATCCAAAAATCCCCAAGAATTCCCCCCAAAATCCCCAAAACTCCCCAAAAATCCCCAAAAATTCCCCCAAAAATCCCCAAAATTAATCCAAAAATCCCCAAAATTCACCCCAAAAATCCCCAAAATTCATCCAAAAATCCCCAAAATTCACCCCAAAAATCCCCAAAATTCCCCCAAAAATCCCCAAAATCCCCCAAAAATCCCCAAAAATTCCCAAAAATCCCCAAAAATCCCCAAAATCCCAAAAAATCCCCAAAAAATCCCCCAAAAATCCCCAAAATTCACCCCAAAAATTCCCCCAAAAATCCCCAAAAATCCCCAAAAATTCACCCCAAAATCCCCCCAAAATCCCCCCAAAATCCCCAAAAATCCCCAAAAATCCCCAAAATTCCCCCAAAAATCCCCAAAAATCCCCAAAAATCCCCAAAAATCCCCAAAATTCCCCCAAAATTCCCCCAAAATTCCCCCAAAAATTCCCAAAAATCCCCAAAACTCCCCCAAAAATCCCCAAAAATCCCCAAAATTCCCCCAAAAATCCCCAAAATTAATCCAAAAATCCCCAAAACTCCCCCCAAAAATCCCCAATAATCCCCAAAAATTCACCCCAAAAAATCCCCAAAATTCCCCCAAAATTCCCCCAAAAATCCCCAAAAATCCCCAAAAATTCCATCAAAAATTCCATCAAAAATCCCCAAAATTCACCCCAAAATTCCCCCAAAAATCCCCAAAACTCCACCCAAAAATCCCCAGAAATCCCCCAAAATCCCCCAAATTCCCCCAAAAATCCCCAAAAATTGCCCCAAAAATCCCCAAAATTCCCCCAAAAATCCCTAAAATTCCACCCTAAATTCCCCAAAATTCCACCCAAAATTCCCCAAAATTCACCCCAAAAATCCCCAAAATTGCCCCCAAAATCCCCAAAACTCCCCCAAAAATCCCCAAAATTCCCCCCTAAAATCCCCAAAATTAATCCAAAAATCCCCAAAAATCCCCAAAAATCCCCAAAAATCCCCAAAAATCCCCAAAATTCACCCCAAAATTAATCCAAAAATCCCCAAAATTCCACCCAAAAATCCCCAAAATTCCCCCAAAAATCCCACCCAAAAATCCCCAAAAATCCCCAAAAATCCACCCCAAAAATCCCCAAAATTCATCCAAAAATCCCCAAAATTCACCCCAAAAATTCCCCCAAAAATCCCCCAAAATTCACCCCAAAAATCCCCCAAAAATCCCCCAAAAATCCTCAAAACTCCCCCAAAAATCCCCAAAAATTCCCAAAAATCCCCAAAAATCACCCCAAAATCCCCAAAAATTCCACCCCAAAATCCCAAAATTCCCCCAAAATCCCCAAAACCCCCAAAATCCCCCAAACTCCCCGGAATTGCCCAAAATCCCGGGATCGCCCCGATCGGGCACCTGCTGTTGTCGCGGAAGGCGATCAGGCTGTTGGGGTGGGAGCACCCTTGGGTGCCCATCAGGGAGCCCAGCAGCGTCCCGGCCCGCGGGGCGCCCTCCACCCTCACGTGACCCCGGAAGAACCAATGGCGGCTGTGCTCGCTGGTGACGTCATCGACGCGGCGGTGACGTCATCGCGGTGACGTCAGCGGGGACAGAGGGGAGAGATTTTTTTGGGGATTTTTTAAATTTTTTGGGGATTTTTGGGGATTTTTGGGGGATTTTTGGGGGATTTTTGGGGGATTTTTGAAATTTTGGGGGATTTTAGGGGATTTTGGGGGATTTTTGGGGCATTTTCTGGATTTTTTTGGGGAATTTTTGGGGGATTTTTGGGGGATTTTGGGGGATTTCTGGGGAATTTAAAGGATTTTTTGGGGGAATATTTTGGGATTTTTTGGGGGATTTTTTGGGGGATTTTTTGGGGGATTTTTGAGGATTTTTGGGGAATTTAAAGGATTTTTTGGGGGGAATTTTGGGGATTTTTGGGGATTTTTGGGGGATTTTTGGGGATTTTTTTTTTATTTTTTGGGGATTTTGAAGGATTTTTTGGGGATTTTTTGGGGGGATTTTTTGGGGGTTTTTGGGGGATTTTTTGGGGGGGAATTTTGGGGGATTTTTGTGGATTTTTGTGGATTTTTGTGGATTTTTGGGGGGAGTTTTGGGGAATTTTTGGGGATTTTGGGGGATTTTTGAAATTTTTGGTGGATTTTGGGGGATTTTGGGGGATTTTTTGGGCATTTTTTGGGCATTTTTTGGATTTTTGGGGGGATTTTTTGGGGATTTTTGGGGGGATTTTTTGGGGATTTTTGGGGGGATTTTTTGGGGATTTTTGGGGGGGATTTTTGGAGATTTTGGAGGATTTTTTTGGGAATTTAAAGGCTTTTTTGGGGGAATTTTGGGGATTTTTTGTGGATTTTTGGAAGATTTTTGGGGATTTTTTGAGGATTTTTTCGAGGATTTCTTGGGGGATTTTTGGGGATTTTGGAGGAATTTTGGGGGGAATTTTGGGGGAATTTTGGGGGGAATTTTGGGGGATTTTTGTGGATTTTGGGGGATTTTTTGGGAATTTTTTGGAGGATTTTTCAGGGGATTTTTCAGGGGATTTTTTGGAGGATTTTTTGGGGATTTTTGGGGGATTTTTTGGGGTGATTTTTGAGGGATTTTTGGAGGGTTTTTGGGGAATTTTAAGGATTTTTTGTAGGATTTTTTGGGGATTTTTTGGGGATAATTTTTGGGGATTTTTGGGGATAATTTTTGGGGATTTTTGGGAATTTTTTTGGGGATTTTTTGGAGATTTTGAAGGATTTTTTGGGGATTTTTGAGGGGATTTTTTGTGGATTTTTGGGGAATTTTTGGGATTTTTAGGGATATTTGGGTGTTTTGGGGGGATTTTGGGGTGTTTTGGGGTGTTTTGGGGTGTTTTGGGGTGTTCTTGGCATGTTTTTGGGGTGTTTTGGGGGATTTTGGGGTGTTTTGGGGGTGTTTTGGGGTGTTTTGGGGTGTTTTTGGGGTGTTTTGGGGTGTTTTTGGGGTGTTTTTGGGGGATTTTGGGGTGTTTTGGGGGATTTTGGGGGATTTCGGGGTGTTTTGGGGGATTTTGGGGTGTTTTTGGGGTGTTTTGGGGGTGTTTTGGGGGTGTTTTGGGGTGTTTTGGGGTGTTTTTGGGGTGTTTTGGGGTGTTTTTGGGGTGTTTTTGGGGGATTTTGGGGTGTTTTGGGGGTGTTTTGGGGTGTTTTTGGTGTGTTTTTGGGTGTTTTGGGGTGTTTTGTGGTGTTTTGGGGTGTTTTTGGGGGATTTTGGGGTGTTTTGGGGGATTTTGGGGTGTTTTGGGGGATTTTGGGGTGTTTTTGGGGTGTTTTTGGGGTGTTTTGGGGTGTTTTGTTGTGTTTTTGGGGTGTTTTGGGGTGTTTTTGGGGGATTTTGGGGTGTTTTGGGGGATTTTGGGGGATTTAGGGGTGTTTTGGGGTCTTTTGGGGTGTTTTTGGGGTGTTTTTGGGGGATTTCAGGGTGTTTTGGGGTGTTTTTGGGGTGTTTTGGGGTGTTTTTGGGGTGTTTTGGGGTGTTTTTGGGGGATTTCGGGGTGTTTTAGTGTGTTTTTGGGGTGTTTTTGGGCGATTTCGGGGTGTTTTGGGGTGTTTTTGGGGTGTTTTTGGGGGATTTTGGGGTGTTTTGGGGTGTTTTGGTGTGTTTTGGGGTGTTTTTGGGGTGTTTTTGGGGGATTTCGGGGTGTTTTTGGGGTGTTTTTGGGCGATTTCGGGGTGTTTTGGGGTGTTTTTGGGGTGTTTTTGGGGGATTTCGGGGTGTTTTGGGGGATTTTTGGGGTGTTTTTGGGGGATTTCGGGGTGTTTTGGGGTGTTTTTGGGGTGTTTTTGGGGTGTTTTTGGGGGATTTCGGGGTGTTTTTGGGGTGTTTTTGGGGGATTTTGGGGTTTTTTGGGGTGTTTTTGGGGGATTTCGGGGTGTTTTTGGGGGATTTTGGGGGATTTCGGGCTGTTTTGGGCTCACCTGTTGCTCTGGGCCAGGTCGAAGAGCTCCACCGCGGTCGGGTTCCTCCCGGCCTTCCGGAAGAGCCGCGTGTAAAATTCCAGATCCCAGGAGTCAAAGCCCAGGCCTGGGCGGGGCCAAAAATCCCAGAATTAACCCCAAAACAGTCCCCAGAAATCCCCAAAATAGTCCCCAAAAATTCCAGGAAATTCCCCGAAAAAATAAAAAAAAAATTGCTAAAAAATCCCCAAAAATTTCCCCAAAATATTCCCCAAAAATTCCAGGAAATTCCCCGAAAAAATAAAAAAAAATTGAGAAAAATTCCCCCAAAAAATTCCCCAGAAATTCCAGGAAATTCCCCAAAAAAACTAAAAAAAATGCAAAAAACATTCCCCCAAAATTCCCCAAAATATTCCCCAAAAATTCCCCAAAATATTCCCCCCAAAATTCCCCAAAAATGCCGAGAAATTCCCCAAAAAAAGAAAAAAAATTGCAAAAAAATCCCCCCAAAAATTCCCCCAAAAATTCCAAGAAATTCCCCCAAAAAATTAAAAAAGATACAAAAATATTCCCCCAAAAATTCCCCAAAAATTCCTCAACATATTCCCCAAAAGTCCCCAAAATATTCCCCAAAAATTCCCCAAAATATTCCCCCCACAATTCCCCAAAAATGCCGAGAAATTCCCCAAAAAAAGAAAAAAAATTGCAAAAAAATCCCCCCAAAAATTCCCGGAAATTTACTCAAAAAATTAAAAAAAATGCAAAAATATTCCCCCAAAAATTCCCCAAAATATTCCCCCTAAATTCCCCAAAGTATTCCCCAAAAATTCCAGGAAATTCCCCGAAAAAATAAAAAAAAATTCAAAAACATTCAGCAAAAATTCCAAAAAAATTCTGGGAAATTCCCCCAAAAAAAAAAGAAAAAAAAATTGAGAAAAAATTCCCCCAAAATTCCCAAAATAATTCCCCAAAACCTTCCCAAAAATTCCAGGAAATTCCCCGAAAAAAGAAAAAAAAAATTGAGAAAAAAATTCCCCAACAAATTCCAGGAAATTCCCCTAAAATTTTTTTTAAAAAATTGTACAAAAATTCCCCAAAAATTCCACAAAAAGGTAAAAAATTTGGTGAAAAAACTTTTTAAAAATTGCACAAAAATTCCCCAATGTCCCCAACGTCCCCAATCCCCCAATGTCCCCAATGTCCCCAATGTCCCAAATGTCCACAGGGTGTCCTCAGGGTGTCCCTGTGTCCCTGATGTCCCCAATGTCCCCAATCCCCCCAGTGTCCCCAATGTCCCCAGTGTCCCCAGGGTGTCCCCAGGGTGTCCCCACTGTCCCCTGGGTGTCCCCAATGTCCCCAATGTCCCCAATGTCCCCAGGGTGTCCCCAATGTCCCCAGGGTGTCCCCAATGTCCCCAGGGTGTCCCGTGTCCCTCACCCATGTCCCTGTTGGCGTCCCTGAGCGCCTCGTGTCCCCTGCCCAGCACGTCGATGTCCCCACTGTCCCCAGGGTGTCCCCAGGGTGTCCCCAGGGTGTCCCTCACCCATGTCCCTGTCGGCGTCCCTGAGCGCCTGGTGTCCCCTGCCCAGCACGTCGATGTCCCCAGGGTGTCCCCAGGGTGTCCCCAATGTCCCCAGTGTCCCCAGGGTGTCCCCAGGGTGTCCCCGTGTCCCTCACCCATGTCCCTGTCGGCGTCCCTCAGTGCCTCGTGTCCCCTGCCCAGCACGTCGATGTCCCCAATGTCCCCAGGGTGTCCCCAGGGTGTCCCCAGGGTGTCCCTCACCCATGTCCCTGTCGGCGTCCCTGAGCGCCTGGTGTCCCCTGCCCAGCACGTCGATGTCCCCAATGTCCCCAGGGTGTCCCCAGTGTCCCCAGGGTGTCCCCACTGTCCCGTGTCCCTCACCCATGTCCCTGTCGGCGTCCCTCAGTGCCTCGTGTCCCCTGCCCAGCACGTCGATGTCCCCCGTGTCCCCCGCGCTGTCCCCGGGCCCCGCGGGCGCCTCCAGGCGGGCGGGCGGCTCCGGGTAGAGCTGCTCGGTCAGCGGGTCCCGCAGCGCCGCCTGCAGGCGGCCGAGGGAACTGCAGGGCAGCGGCGCCGCCAGCTGCACACACAGAGGGGGGGTTAACGAGCTTTGAAAGGGTTAACGAGCTTTGAAAGGGTTAATGAGTGTTTAATGGGTTAATGAGCGTTTAATGGGTTAACGAGCTTTGAAAGGGTTAATGAGCGTTTAATGGGTTAACGAGCTTTGAAAGGGTTAATGAGTGTTTAATGGGTTAACGAGCTTTGAAAGGGTTAACGAGCTTTGAAAGGGTTAACGAGCTTTGAAAGGGTTAATGAGCGTTTAATGGGTTAACGAGCTTTGAAAGGGTTAATGAGCTTTGAATGGGTTAACGAGCTTTGAAAGGGTTAATGAGTGTTTAATGGGTTAATGAGTGTTTAATGGGGTAATGAGCTTTGAAAGGGTTAACGAGCTATCAGCGGGTTAATGAGCGTTTAATGGGTTAACGAGCTTTGAAAGGGTTAATGAGTGTTTAATGGGTTAATGAGCTTTGAAAGGGTTAATGAGTGTTTAATGGGTTAATGAGTGTTTAATGGGTTAACGAGCTTTTAATGGGTTAATGAGTGTTTAATGGGTTAACGAGCTTTGAAAGGGTTAATGAGCGTTTAATGGGTTAATGAGTGTTTAATGGGTTAATGAGCTTTGAATGGGTTAATGAGCGTTTAATGGGTTAATGAGCGTTTAATGGGTTAATGAGCGTTTAATGGGTTAACGAGCTTTGAAAGGGTTAATAAGTGTTTAATGGGTTCCGAGGAGTTCTGGGAGGGGTTTTGACGGGTTTGGGTCGGGTTTTTTGGGGGGATTTTGGGGATTTTTTGGGGATTTTTTTTGGGTTTTTTCGGATTTTTTGGGGATTTTTTTCTGATTTTTTCTGATTTTTTGGGAATTTTTTTTCTGATTTTTTTCTGATTTTTTTTTTTCTGATTTTTTGGGCTTTTTTTCTGATTTTTTACGGTTTTTTTCTGATTTTTTGGGGGGATTTTTTTTCCTGATTTTTGGGGATTTTTTTTGGATTTTTTGGGGATTTTTTGTGATTTTGGGGGGAATTTTTTAGTACATCCCCAAACCTCCCAAAAATTTCCCAAAATTATCCCAAATTATCCCAAAATTGTCCCCAAATTTCCACAAATTCCCCCAAAATTTCCCCGAATTTTGAATTTTGCCCAAATTCCCCAAAACGTCCCCGAAATGTCCCAAATTCCCCCAAATTTATCCCAAAATGTCCCAAAATCTCCCCAGAATTGTCCCCAAAATGTCCCAAAATTTCCCCAAAAACATCCCCAAACCTCCCAAATTTATCCCTAAAATTCCCCAAAATGTCCCCAAATTTCTCCCAAATTCCCCCAAAATTTCCCCCATTTTCCCCCCAAATTTTCCCCCCAAATTTTCCCCCAAATTTCCCCCAAAATTTCCCCAAATTTCCCCAAATTTCTCAAATTTCCACAAAATTCCCCCAAAATTCCCCAAAATGTCCCAAATTTCCCCCAATTTCTACAAATTTCCCCAAAATTTCCCCTAATTTCTCAAAAACTTCCCCCATTTTCCCCCCAAATTTTCCCCATTTTTTCCCCCAAATTCCCCTGAAATTTCCCCCAAATTTCCCAATTTTCCCCAAATTTCCCCCAATTTTCCCCAAAATTCCCCCAAATTTCCCCAAATTCCCAAAAATTTTCCCCCATTTCCCCCCCAAATTTTCCCCAATTTCCCCCATTTTTTACCCAAATTTCCTCCGAACTCCCCCAAATTTCCCCAAAATGTCCCAAATTCCCCCCAATTTCCCAAATTTCCTCAAAATTCCCCCAAATTTCCCTCCAATTCCCCCAAAATTCCCCAAAATGTCCCAATTTTCCCCCGATTTCTACAAATTCCCCCAAATATTCCCACAAATTTCCCCAAATTTTCCCCATTTTTCCTCAAATCCCCCAAATTTCCCCCAAAACCCCCAAATTTCCCCCAAATCCTCCAAAATTTCCCCCATTTTCCCCCAAATTTTCCCCATTCTTTTCCCCAAATTTCCCCCAAATTTCCCCCAAATTTCCCCCAAATTTCCCAAATTCCCCCAAATGTCCCCAAAATGTCCCCTAAATGTCCCCAAAATTCCCCCAAATTCCCCCAAATTTCCCCCAACTTTCCCCATTTTTTCCCCCATTTTCCCCCAAATTCCCCAAAATTTCCCCCAATTTCCTCCCAAATTTCCCCCATTTTTCCCCCAAATTCCCAAAAAATTTCCCCCATTTCCCCCCAAAATTTTCCCCAAATTTTCCCCATTTTTTCCCCAAAATTCCCCATTTTTTCCCCAAATTTCCCCAAAATTTCCCCCATTTTCCCCCCAAATTCCCCAATTTCCCCCAAATTCCCAATTTTCCCAAAATCCCCGGAATTTCCCCCAAATCCCCAATTTTCCCAAAATCCCCGGAATTTCCCCCAATCCCCCAAAATTCCCCAAATTCCCAATTTTCCCGAAATCCCGGAATTTGCCCCAATTCCCCATTTCCCCCCAATTCCCAATTTTCCCGAAATCCCCGGAATTTGCCCCAATTCCCAATTTTCCCAAAATCCCCAGAATTTGCCCCAATTCCCAATTTTCCCAAAATCCCCGGAATTTGCCCCAATTCCCCATTTCCCCCAATTCCCAATTTTCCCGAAATCCCCGGAATTTGCCCCAAATTCCCAATTTTCCCGAAATCCCCGGAATTTCCCCCAATTCCCAATTTTCCCAAAATCCCCAGAATTTGCCCCAATCCCCAATTTTCCCAAAATCCCCGGAATTTGCCCCAATTCCCAATTTTCCCAAAATCCCCAGAATTTCCCCCAATCCCCAATTTTCCCGAAATCCCCGGGATTTGCCCCAATTCCCAATTTTCCCCAAATCCCCGGAATTTGCCCCAATTCCCACCTGCAGCAGGAGCCTCCGGGACCTCTCGAGGCGCCGCACGCGGCCGAGCCCGGCGGCGCGGCACAGCGACACGGCGTTGGTGGAGAAGGGCGTGCACATCCCCAGCCTGGCCCAATTAACAGCAACTCACTAATTACCCTCATTAATTAGCAGTAATTAGTCAAAATTCCCAAAAAAAACCCCGAAAAAATGAAAAAAACCCCAAAAAAATGACGTAAAATCCCAAAAAAATTCCCCCCAATTCCACCCAAATGCCACCACAGAGACAGAACCCCCAGCCTGGCGTTAATTAACCCCAGTTAATTAATTAGCCATCAATAATTAGCACTAATTAGCCAAAATTCCCAAAAAAAAACCCCATAAAAATTAAAAAAGAAACCAAAAAGCGACATAAAAAACCAAAAAAATTCCCCCCAATTCCACCCAAATGCCACCACAGAGACAGAACCCCCAGCCTGGCATTAATTAACCCCAATTAATGAATTATACATAATTAATTAGCACTAATTAGTCAAAATTCCCAAAAAAAAAACCCATAAAAATTAAAAAATAAACCAAAAAAACGACGTAAAAAAGCAAAAAAATTCCCCCAAATGCCACCACAGAGACAGAACCCCCAGCCTGGCATTAATTAACCCCAATTAATTAATTATCCTAGATTTATTAGTGCTAATTACCCAAAAAAATTTTTTAAATCCCCAAAAAAAATGCAAAAAAAAAACCCAAAAAAAATTATTTTAAAAAGTGAAAAAATTCCCCCAAATTTCAACCAAATGCCACCCCAGCCTGGATTAATTAACCATAATTAATTAATTAGCCATCATTAATTAGCACTAATTAGTCAGAAAATAAAAATAAAAAAAACAAAAAAAATGCAAAATAACCCAAAAAAATCCCAAAAAAATTCCCCTAAATTCCGCCACAGAGACAGAACCCCGAGCCTGGCATTAATTAACCCCAATTAATTAATTAGCCATCATTAACTAGCACTAATTAGCCAAAATTAAAAAAAAAAACCCCGAAAAAATGCAAAATTCCCCCAAAAAAATCCCAGAAAATCAAAAAAACTCCCCAAAAAAACCCAAAAAATCCTAAAAAATCCCAAAAAAAATCCCCTAAAATTTCCAAAAATTCCCAAAAAATTCCCAAAAAAACCCCAAAAAAATCAAAAACAACCCCAAAATTTCCCCCAAATCCCCCCAAAACCCTCGCAAAACCCTCCCAAAATTCCCAAAAATCAACAAAAATTCCCCAAAATCCCCAAAAAATTCCCAAAAATCAACAAAAATCCCCAAAAAATCCCCCAAAAATCAGGAAAAAAAACCAAAAAATCCCCAAAAAATCAACAAAAAACCCAAAAAAATCCCAAAAAATCCCTCCCAAAATTCCCAAAATTCCCAAATTTTCCCAGAATTCCCGGAATTCCCACCTGGGGCCGATCTCCAGCAGCAGGTGGGGTCCCTGGGGGCTCAGGAACCCCCAAAAAACCCCAAAAAATCCCCAAAAAATCCCTTAAAAATCCCAATAAATCCCCCAAAATCTCCTAAAATTCCCAAAAAATCCCAAAAATTCCCAAAAATCAACAAAAATACCCAAAAAATCCTCCAAAAATCAGGAAAAAACCCAAAAAATCCCCAAAAAATCAACAAAAAAACCCCAAAAAATCCCCAAAAAATCCCATAAAATCCCCAAAAATCCCCCAAAATCCCTCCCGGAATTCCCAAAAATTCCCAAAATTCCCAAATTTTCCCGGAATTCCCGGAATTCCCACCTGGGGCCGATCTCCAGCAGCAGGTGGGGCCCCTGGGGGCTCAGGAACCCCCAAAAAACCCCAAAAAAACCCCAAAAAATCCCTTAAAATCCCCAAAAATCCCCCAAAACCCCCCAAAATCCCTCCCAAAATTTCCAAAAATTCCCAAAAATTCCCAAATTTTCCCGGAATTCCCGAATTTCCCACCTGGGGCCGATCTCCAGCAGCAGGTGGGGCCCCTGGGGGCTCAGGAACCCCCAAAAAACCCCAAAAAATCCCCAAAAAATCCCTTAAAAATCCCAATAAATCCCCCAAAATCTCCTAAAATTCCCAAAAAATCCCAAAAATTCCCAAAAATCAACAAAAATACCCAAAAAATCCTCCAAAAATCAGGAAAAAACCCAAAAAATCCCCAAAAAATCAACAAAAAAACCCCAAAAAATCCCCAAAAAATCCCATAAAATCCCCAAAAATCCCCCAAAACCCCCCAAAATCCCTCCCAAAATTCCCAAAATTCCCAGATTTTCCCGGAATTCCGGGATTTCCCACCTGGGGCCGATCTCCAGCAGCAGGTGGGGTCCCTGGGGGCTCAGGAAGCTCCTCGGGGCCACGTCGGAGCCCTGGGCCAGGGGGGACCCCAAAATCCAGCGCAGCAGCCGCAGCTCCTCCTCGCTCGGCGCCGCCTCCCCTGCGCCCAGAACATCCCAGAATAGTCACCGAGACAACATTCCCCAAATCCCAACAAATTCCCCAAAAATTCCCGAAAAATCCAAAAAAAACCCCGCGAAAATCGCACGAAAATCACCCAAAAAATGGCAAAAATACCCCAAAAATCCCATTAAAATCCCATTGAAATGGCAAAAAATCTCATTTAAATCCCATTAAAATCCCATTTAAATCAGAGAGAATTCCATAAAAATCCCAAAAAAATCCCATTAAAATTGCAAAAAAATCCCATTTAAATCCCATTAATATCGCACCAAAAATCCCAAAAAAATCCCATTTAAATCCCATTAAAATCACAGAAAATCCCATTAAGATCCCACAAAAATTCGATTAAAATCCCATAAAAATCCCATTAAAATCTCATTAAAATGGCCAAAAATCCCATTCAAATCCCATTAATATCGCACCAAAAATCCCGAAAAAATCGCATTTAAATCCCATAAAAATCACAGAAAATCCCAATAAAATCCCAAAAAAAATCCCATTTAAGTCCCATTAATATCGCACCAAAAATCCCATTTAAATCCCATTTAAATCCCATTAAAATCACAGAAAATTCCATTAAAATCCCATAAAAATTCACTAAGATCCCATAAAAATTCTATTAAAATCCCATTAAAATCCCATTAAAATCCCATTAAAATGGAAAAAAATCCCATTTAAATCCCATTAAAATCCGATTAATATCGCACCAAAAATCCCCAAAAAAATCCCATTAAAATCACAGAAAAATCCATTAAAATCCCCCAAAAATCCCATTTAAATCCTTTAAAAATCACACCAAAATCCCATAAAAACCCCATTAAAACCCCATAATAATTGCATTCAAAATCCCATTAAAATCCCGTAAAATCCCACTAAAAATTCCATTAAAATCCTGAAAAAAAAACCCAAAAATTCCATAAAAATCACAAAAATCCCTCCCAAAAAATTCCACCCAAAAAATCCCTAAAATTGACCAGAATAAAAACCAAAAAAAACCCCAAAAACCCTCAAAAATCAAAATAAAATTCCCAAAAATCACCGAATTTCTCCCAAATTTGCCCAAAATCGCCGTTTTTCACCCCAAACTCACGAGCCCAGCCCAGGTGAACTCAAACCTCTCAGATCACCCCAAAACCACCCAAAAAAACCCCAAAAATTCCCTAAAAACCCCCAAAAAAACCCCAAAAAATATCAAAAAAAACCCAAAACTGACGGAAATTGGCCCAAAGTTGCCCAAAATCGCCGTTTTTCAGCCCAAACTCACCGTCCCAGCCCACGTAGTAGCAGAGCTCGCAGCCGACCCCAAAATCTCCCAAAAGCCCCAAAATTTGTCCCAAAATCCCCAAAAATTCACCCAAAAATTCACCAAAAAAATCACAAACTTCACAAAAATTGGCCCAAAATTGCCCAAAATCGCCGTTTTTCACCCCAAACTCACCGGCCCAGCCCAGGTGAGCTCAGACCTCTCAGGTCACCCCAAACCACCCAAAAAAACCCCAAAAATTGACGTAAAAAACCCCAAAAATTCGCCAAAAGTCACCAAAGCAACACCCAAAACTGACGGAAATTGGCCCAAATTTGCCCAAAATCGCCGTTTTTCAACCCAAAATCACCATCCCAGCCCAGGTGAGCTCAAACCTCTCAGATCACCCCAAAACCACCCGAATAAATCCCAAAAATTCCCTAAAAACCCCCAAAAAATCCCTAAAAAATCACCAAAAAAATCCCAAAAATCACCGAAATTGGCTCAAAGTTGCCCAAAATCGCCGTTTTTCGGCCCAAACTCACCGTCCCAGCCCACGTAGTAGCAGAGCTCGCAGCTGACCCCAAAATCTCCCAAAAGCCCCAAAATTTGTCCCAAAAGCCCCAAAAATTCACCAAAAAATGCCCAAAAAAATCAGAAACTTCACAAAAATTGCCCAAAATTGCCCAAAATCGCCGTTTTTCACCCCAATCTCACTGTCCCAGCCCAGGTGAAATCAGACCTTGGAGGTGACCCCAAAACCACCCAGAGAAACCCCAAAAATTCACTAAAAAATGCAAAAAAAAAGCCAAAAATTCACCAAAAATCACCAAAACAACGCCCAAAAATCACCGAAATTGGCCCAAAGTTGCCCAAAATCGCCGTTTTTCGGCCCAAACTCACCGTCCCAGCCCACGTAGTAGCAGAGATCACAGCTGGCCCCAAAATCTCCCAAAAGCCCCAAAATGTGTCCCATAAGCAGCAAAAATTCACCAAAAAATGTGGAGAAAAATCACAAAATTCCCAAAAATCGCCCAAAATTGCCCAAAATTGCCGTTTTTCACCCCAAACTCACCGGCCCAGCCCAGGTGAGCTCAGAGCTCTCAGGTCACCCCAAAATCCCTCCAAAATCCCATTAAAAACCACTAAAAACACCCAAAAAACCCCCAAAAATTCGCCAAAATTCACCAAAACAACGCCCAAAAATCACCAAAATTGGCCCAAAGTTGCCCAAAATCGCCGTTTTTCACCCCAAACTCACCCTCCCAGCCCACGTAGTAGCAGAGCTCGCAGCCGACCCCAAAATCTCCCAAAAGCCCCAAAATTTGTCCCAAAATCCCCAAAAATTCACCAAAAAATGCCCAAAAAAATCACAAACTTCACAAAAATTGCCCAAAATTGCCCAAAATTGCCGTTTTTCACCCCAAACTCACCGGCCCAGCCCAGGTGAGCTCAGACCTCTCAGGTCACCCCAAAAACCTCCAAAACTGGCCCAAAAAAACCCCAAAAATTCACCAAAAAAATCATTAAAAAAGCCCAAAAATCACCAAAAATTGGCCCAAAGTTGCCCAAAATCGCCGTTTTTCGGCCCAAACTCACCGTCCCAGCCCACGTAGTAGCAGAGCTTGAAGCTGACCCCAAAATCTCCCAAAAGCCCCAAAATTTGTCCCAAAATCCCCAAAAATTCACCAAAAAATGCCCAAAAAAATCACAAAATTCTCAAAAATTGCCCAAAATCGCCGTTTTTCACCCCAAACTCACCGTCCCAGCCCAGGTGAGCTCAGAGCTCGCAGGTGACCCCAAAATCCCCCAAACTTCCCCCAAATTCCCTTTGAGAACCCCAAAAAAATCCCTAGAAATGCCCCAAAAATCACCAAAAAATGTTTTAAAAAGTATAAAAATCGCCCAAAATTGCCCAAAATCGCCGTTTTTCACCCCAAACTCACCGGCCCAGCCCAGGTGAGCTCGGACCTCTCAGGTCACCCCAAAACCACCCAAAAAAACCCCAAAAATTGACGTAAAAACCCCAAAAATTCGCCAAAATTCACCAAAACAACGCCCAAAAATCACCAAAAATTGCCCAAAATTGCCCAAAATCGCCGTTTTTCGGCCCAAACTCACCGTCCCAGCCCACGTAGTAGCAGAGCTCGGCGCTCAGCCCCGTCACCGCCGGCTCCAGCTCCTGCGCCGCCCTCAGGGGGGGCCCCAACCCTGAGGGGACCCCCAGATCCGGGACCCCCCCCGGGGCCGGCGGCCGCACGAAGAACCGCAGCAGCTGCATCTGCCCGGAAATTTGGGGAGAAATTCCATCGGTTTGGGAATTCCGGGAAATTCCCGGAATTTGGGGGGTTTTTTCCCCAAAAAAAAATGAAGAAAAATGAAGAAAAAACGGGGGTTTTATGGCGAAAAATGTGAATTTTGGGGGGTTTTCTGCATGAAAATATGAATTTTTGGGGGGTTTTTTCCATGGAAATAAGGAAATTTGGGAGATCGCGAAAATTTGGGGATTTTTCACCAAAAAAATCCCAAAATTTGGGGAAATTTCCCCAAAAATTCAAGATTTTTGGCACCAAAATACCAACATTTGAGAATTTCCTATGAAAAACCCAATTTTGGGGGGTTTTTCCCAAGGAAATCCTGAAATTTGGGAGATCACAAAAATTTGGGGATTTTTCCAAAAAAAATCCCAAATTTTGGGGAAATTTCCCCCAAAAATCCCTAAATTTGGAGATTTTTCCCATTAAAAAATGAAAAATTGGGGATTTTTCCCATAAAAATACCAAGTTTTGGGAATTTTTCCCATGGAAATCCTGAAATTTGGAAGATCCCGAAAATTTGGGCATTTTTTTCCAAAAAATCCCAAATTTTGGGGAAATTTCCCAAAAAAAATCCCTAAATTCGGAGATTTTTTCCCACTGAAAAACCAAAAATTGGGGATTTTTCTCATAAAAATCCAAATTTTGGGGATTTTCCCCCATGGAAATAATGAAATTTGGGAGATCCCAAAAATTTGGGGATTTTTTTTCCCAAAAAATCCCAAAATTTGGGGATTTTTGGGGAAAAAAATTCAAAAATTCACGATTTTCCCCATAAAAATCCCAAAACTTGGGGATTTTTCCCCAAAAAATCCAAAATTTTGTGGAAATTGCCAAAAAAATTCAAGATTTTTGGCATCAAATACCAAAATTTGAGGATTTCCTATGAAAATCCCAAATTTTGGAGATTCTTTCCCATCAAAATCCTGAAATTACAGAATCCCAAAAATTTGGGCATTTTTTCCCAAAAAATCCCAAATTTTGGGGATTTTTCCCAAAAAATCCCTAAAATTTGGGGATTTTTGGAAAAAAAATCCCCAAATCTGGGCATTTTTCCCATAAAAATCCCAAATTTTGGGGTTTTTCCCATGGAAATCCTGAAATTTGGGGGATCCCAAAAATTGGGGAATTTTTACCAAAAAAATCCCAAAAAATTGGGGAATTTTCCAATAAAAATCCCAAAATTTATGGATTTTCTGTGAAAAAATTCCCAAAATTGTGGAATTTCCCCCAAAAAATCCCAAAATTTGGGGAATTTTCTGTATTAAAATTCCAAATTTTGGGGATTTTTCCCATAAAAATCCCCAAACTTGGGGAATTTTCCCTAAAAAAACCCAAAATTCCCCCAAATTTTCCCCAAAAAACCCAGAAAAAAACTGAAAAAAATAAAAAAATTTTTAAAAAGCCCAAAAAAACCCCAAAAAAATCCCAAAAAATCAAAAAAAAACCCAAATCCCCGAATTTAGGCTCTCCCACCCCCGGGACCCCAAAAATTCCCCAAAAATCCCAAAATTCCCCCCAAATTCCCCCAAAAAAATCCAAAAATCCCGGAAAAAAAACGAAAAAAAAATTTAAAAATCAAAAAAATTCGCAAAAAATCCCAAAAAAATCCCAAAAAAATCCCAAAAAAATCCCAAATAATCCCAAATCCCCAAATTTGGGCTCTCCCAACCCCGGGTCCCCCAAAAATACCCCAAAAAATCCAAAATTCCCACAAATTTTCCCCAAAAAAACCGAAAATCCCAGAAAAAAACCCCAAAAATCCCCAAAAAAACCAAAAAAAACCCCAAAAAAATTGCAAAAAACTCCAAAAAATCCCCAATAACCCAAAATCCCCAAATTTGGGCTCTCCCAACCCTGGGTCCCCCAAAAATACCCCAAAAAACCCAAAATTCCCCCAAAATTTCCCCAAAAACCCCAAAAATGCCAGAAAAAACCTGAAAAAAATCAAAAAAAATCCCAAAAAATAAAAAAAAAATATCCAAAAAACCCAAAAAAATCCCCAAAATTTCCCAAATCCCCAAATTTGGGCTCTCCCAACCCCGGGTCCCCCAAAAATACCCCAAAAAACCAAAAATCCCCCCCAAAAAACCCGAAAATCCCAGAAAAAAACTGAAAAAAATCCAAAAAAATAAAAAAAAATCCAAAAAAACCCAAAAAATCCCCAAAAACCCAAAAAATCCCCAAATATGGGCTCTCCCAATCCCAAGATGCCAAAAAATCCCCAAAAAACCCAAAATTCCATAAAAATTCCCCCCAAAAAAACCGAAAATTTCGGAAAAAAACTAAAGAAAACCAACAAAAAACCCCAAAAAATCCCAAAAATCCCAAAAATCCCAAAATTCCCCAAATTTGGGCTCTCCCAACCCCGGGTCCCCCAAAAACACCCCAAAAAACCCAAAATTCCCACAAAAAAATCCGAAAATCCCAGAAAAAAAACTGAAAAAAATCCAAAAAAATAAAAAAAAACCGCAAAAAATCCCAAAAAAATCACAAAAAATCCAGAAAAATCCCCAAAAAATCCCAAATCCCAAATTTGGGTTCTCTCACTCCCGAGACACCAAAAAATCCCCAAAAATCCCAAAATTCCCCCAAAAAACCAAAAAATCCCGGAAAACCCCCCCCCCCAAAAAAAAAATCCCCAAAAATCCCAAAAAAACCCAAAAAACCCAAAATCCACAAATTTGGACTCTCCCACTTTCGGGTCCCCGAAAAATACCCCAAAAATCCCAAAATTTCCCCCAAAAAAACTCCAAAAATCCCCCGCACAAAAACTAAAAAAAAAAAACAAAAATCCCCAAAAAACTTCTGGAAAAAAACCAAAATCCCCCAAATTTGGGCTCTCCCAACCCCGGGTCCCCCAAAAATACCCCAAAAAACCCAAAATTCCCCCAAAATTTCCCCAAAAAACACGAAAATCCCAGAAAAAAAACTGAAAAAAAATTTTTAAAAAATTTTTAAAAAGCGAAAAAAATCCAAAAAAATCCCAAAAATCCAGAAAAATCCCCAAAAAATCCCAAATCCCAAATTTGGGTTCTCTCACGTCCGGGACCCCAAAAATTCCCCAAAAAATCCAAAAATTGGCCCAAAATTTCCCCCAAAAAACTCGAAAATCTCGGAAAAAAACCCCAAAAAATCCCCAAAAAATCCCAAATTTCCCCAAACTCCGCCACGTGGTCGCCACGCGCGCCCCCTCCCCCCTCCCCTCCCCCCCCCCGGGATTTTGGGGATCCCAAAATGGCCGCCCCCCCTCCCCCCCACCCTCCCCCCCCCCCCCCCGTACCCGCGCGCGCTCCGCCGGGTCTGGCCCGGAACGGCCCCGGAGCGGCTGAAATGGGGCGGGGGCGGGGCCGGGCGAAAGGGGCGGGGCCAAGGGAAAAGGGGCGGGGACAAGGGAAAGGGGCGGGGTCAGGGGAAAGGGGCGGGGCTAAGGGAAAATGTTATCTATGGGAGGGGAAAGGGGCGGGGCCAGGGGGAAAGGGGCGTGGCTAAGGGGAAAGGGGCGGGGCTAAGGGAAAGGGGGCGGGGTCAGCGAGAAAAGAGGCGGGGCTAAGGGGAAATGATAGTTATGGGAAGGGAAAGGGGCGGGGCTAAGGGAAAGGGGCGGGGCTAAGGGAAAGGGGCGGGGCTAAGGGAAAATGGGCGGGGCTAAGGGGAAAGGGTCGTGGCCAAGGGAAAAGGGGCGGGGCCAAGGGAAAGGGGCGGGGGCCAATGGGAAACGTTAGTTTTGGGAAGGGAAAGGGGCGGGGCCAATGGGAAAGGGGCGGGGCCAAGGGGAAGGGGCGTGGCTAAGGGGAAAGGGGCGGGGCTAAGGGGAAAGGATGGATATGGGAAGGGGAAAGGGGCGGGGCTAAGGGGGAAACGGGCGGGGCTAAGGGAAAAGGGGCTGGGCCAAGGGAAAAGGGGCGTGGTCAGAGGGAAATGTTAGTTATGGGAAGGGAAAGGGGCGGGGCTAAGGGGAAGGGGCGGGGTTAGCGGGGAAAGGGGCAAAGTCAAAGGGAAATGTTAGTGATGGACAGGAAAAGGGGCGGGGCTAAGGGAAAAGGGGCGGGGCCAAAGGGAAATGTTAGTTGTGGATCGGGAAAGGGGCGGGGCTAAGGGGAAAGGGGCGTAGTCATGGGAAAGGGGCGTGGTCATGGGAAAGGGGCGTGGTCAATGGGAAACGTTAGTGGTGGGAAGGAAAAGGGGCGGGGCTAAGGGGAAAGGGGCGGGACCAGCGAGGAAAGGTTATTTATTAAAAGGAAAAGGGGCGGGGCTAAGGGAAAGGGGGCGTGGTCATGGTAAATGGGCGTGGCCAATGGGAAATGTTGGTTGCGGATAGGGAAAGGGGCGGGGCTAAGGGAAAGGGGCGTGGTCATGGAGGGAAGTCGAATGGTCAAAGGGACAGGGGGCGTGGCTAAAGGGAGGGGGCGTGGTCATGGGGAAGGGGCGTGGTCATGGAGGAAAGGTCAGTGGTGAAAAGCAAAGGGGCGGGGCTAAGCAAAAGGGGCGTGGCTAAGGGGGCGTGGTTAGTTGAGATGGGCGTGGCTAAGGAAATGGGCGGGGTTAAGGGAAGGCCACGCCCCCACCGAAGACCCGGGAGAGGCTGGGGGGAAAAAAATGGGGAAAAATTTGGGGGGAATTTGGGGAAATTTAGGGAAAATTCAACCAAAACGTGTTCCAAATGATGTCAGAATTTACCCAAAATTGACTCCAAATTTGATCAAAGTTTGATCAAAATTTGATCAAAATTCCACCAAAATTGATCCAAAATGCAGCCAACATTTGATCAAAATTTGGCTAAAATTTGACCAAAATTCGGCCAAAATTCAGCCCAAATTTCATCAAAACTATGTCAAAATTTACCCAAAATTTACTCCAAATTTGATCAAAATTTGATCAAAATTCAGCCAAAATTTGATCAAAATTCAACTAAAATGTGTCCAAAATTCAGCCAAAATTCAGCCAAAATTTGTCCAAAATTCAGCCAAAATTCGCTCAAAATTGCTCAAAATTTACCCAAAATTCCCCCAAAACTTGCCCAAAATCCAACGAAATATCACCCAAAATTTACCCAAAATTTGCTCAAAATTCACCAAAAATTCACTGAAAATTCAACCAAATTTCAGCCAAAATTTGTCCAAAATTTGCTCAAAATTCATCCAAATTTCAGCCAAAATTTCCTCCAAATTTGGGGAAATTTTTAGGAAATTTGGAATTTTTGGGAGAATTTTTGGGGAATTTCAGGGGGTTTTGGGACTTTTGGGGGGAATTTTTGGGAATTTGGGGGGAATTTGGGGATTTTTTGGGTGGAATTTTGGGAATTTGGGAGATTTTTAATGGAATTTTTGGAAAATTTGGGGGTTTTTTTGGGGGGGGAATTTTTGATTTTTAAGGGAATTTCAGGGGAATTTGGGGCTTTTTTGGAATAATTTTTGGGAAATTTTTCCTTTTTTTGGGGGAATTTGTAGGAAAATGGAATTTTGGGGTGGAATTTTGGAATTTTTAAGGGAAATTCAGGAAATTTGGGGATTTTTTTGGGGAAAATTTTGGATATTTTTTTAAATGGAATTTCAGAGGAAGTTGAGGGTTTTTTGGGAGAATTTTTGGGAATTTTAGGCATGAAATTTTGGAAATTTTCGTTTTTTAAGGGAAATTTGGGGATTTTTTTGGAGAAATTTGGATTTTTTTAAACAGAATTTGGGGCTTTTTTGGAGAATTTTTGGGGAATTTTTGGGGTTTTTTTTTTAATTTTGGGGGGGAAATTTTTGGGAATTTTCGTTTTTCAAGGGAAATTCGGGGAAATTTTGGGGAATTTTGGGGAAATTTTGGGAATTTTGGGCCGTCCCGGGGGTGGGGCGCCCCTCCCCCCTCCCCTCCCCCCCCAAGGCCGAAGCGATCACGTGATCGGGGGGAGGGGGCGGGGCGGGGGAGGGAAGGTCGCGAGTGACGTCACGGTGACGTCATGACCTTGACAATTCCCCTCCCCCCAAAATTCCAACCCAGGACCCCCAAAATCCGCTTTGGATCCCCAAAAATCCAACCCGGGACCCCCAAAATCCCCCCGGGACCCCCAAAATCCGCTCGGGACCCTCAAATTTCAGCCCGGGACCCCCAAAATCCTCCTGGGACCCCCAAAATCCTCCCGGGACCCCCAAAATCTGCCCCGGGACCCCAAAATCCTCTCGAGACCCCCAAAATCCAAACCGGGACCCAAAATTCAACCCGGGACCCCCAAAATCCGCTCGGGACCCTCAAAATGCTCTCGGGACCCCCAAAATTCAGCTCGGGACCCCCAAAATCTGCCCCGGGACCCCAAAAATTCGTCTCGGGACCCCCAAAATCCACTCGAGACCCCCAAAATCCTCTCGAGACCCCCAAAATCCAAACCGGGACCCAAAATTCAACCCGGGACCCCCAAAATCCGCTCGGGACCCTCAAAATGCTCTCGGGACCCCCAAAATTCAGCCCGGGACCCCCAAAATCCATCCGGGACCCCCAAAATCTGCCCCGGGACCCCAAAATCTGTTCGGGTCCCCCAAAATCCGCTCGGAGATCCCCAAAATCCACTCGGGGACCCCCAAAATCCCCCCGGGACCCCCAAAATCCGCTCGAGACCCCCAAATCCGACCCGGGACCCCAAAATCCCCCCGGGACCCCCAAAATCCGCTCGGAACCCCCAAAATTCAACCCGGGACCCCAAAATCGGCTTGAGATCCCCAAAATCCGCTCGGGGACCCCCAAAATCCTCTCGGGACCCCCAAAATCCATCCGGGACCCCCAAAATCTGCCCCGGGACCCCAAAATCTGCTCGGGTCCCCCAAAATCCGTTCGGAGATCCCCAAAATTCACTCGGGGACCCCCAAAATCCGCTCGGGACCCCCAAAATCCACTCGGGGACCCCCAAAATCCTCTCAGGACCCCCAAAATCCCCCCGGGACCCCCAAAATCCCCCCGGGACCCCCAAATTCCGCCCCCCCGCCACCTTGGGGGGTTCCGGGAAGTTCCCGCGCGTTCCTGGCCACGCCCCCGGGGCGGGGTTTATGCAAATGAGGCGCGCCGCTCACAGCGCCCCCTGGCGGCGCCCGCCGGGCTCGCGCATGCGCGGTGGCGGCGGCGGCGAAACGCTCCCGAAACGGCCCCAAAAATGACCCCAAAATTTGCCCAAATGGCCCCAAAATGAACTCAAAAGTGACCCCAAAGTGTCCCCAAAAATGTCCCCAAAATGTCCCTAAAAGACCCAAAAATGTCCCCAAAATGTCCCTAAAAGACCCAAAAATGTCCCCAAAATGACCCAAAATGTCCTCAAACTAACCCAAAAATTACCCCAAAATTTGCCCAAATGTCCCCAAAATGTCCCTAAAAAACCCCAAAATTTCCCCAAAATGTCCCTAAAAACCCAAAAATGTCCCCAAAATTGCCCAAATGGCCCCAAAATTTCCCCAAAAATGAGCCAAAAATATCCCCAAAATTACCCAAAAAATGATCCCAACATGACCCCAAAAATGTCCCCAAAATGTCCCTAAAAACCCAAAAATGTCCCCAAAAATGATCCCAAAATGTGCCCAAAAATGTCCCCAAAATGTCCCTAAAAAAACAAAAAATGTCCTCAAATTGACCCCAAAATGTCCCTAAAAAACCCAAAAATTTCCCCAAAATGTCCCTAAAAAACCCAAAAATTTCCCCAAAAATGATCCCAAAATGTCCCCAAAAATGTCCCCAAGAAACTCCAAAATTTGCCCAAATGTTCCCAAAAATGACCCAAAAAATGTCCCCAAAATGTCCCTTAAAAATCCCAAAATTTGCCCAAATGGCCCCAAAATGTCCCCAAAAATTACCCCAAAAAATGTCCCTAAAAAAACCCAAAATGTCCTAAAAAATGACCCAAAAAAGTCCCCAAACAAACCCAAAAATTACCCCAAAATTTGCCCAAATGTCCCCAAAAATGACCCAAAAAATGTCCCCAAAATGTCCCCAAATGGACCGAAAATGTCCCCAAAAAAACCCAAAAAATTGCCCAAATGGCCCCAAAATTGAGCCAAAAATGGCCCCAAAATTACCCAAAAAAGGATCCCAACATGACCCCAAAAAATGACCCCAAAATGTCCCAAAAATCCCCAAAATTTGGCCAGATGGCCCCAAAAATGTCCCTAAAAATGACCCAAAAATGACCCAAAAATGTTCCCAAATCCAAATTTTTTTTAATTTTTTTTTTTTTTCCTGAGAATTTTTTTGAATACTCCAAATATTTTTGGGATTTTTCGGGGATTTTTTGGGATTTTCCGGGAATTTTTGGGATCTTTCCTTGGGATCTCTCCGAGGATTTTGGGATACTCCAAATATTTTTGGGGGATTTTCCAAAATTTTTTCAGATCTTCTTGAGATTTTTTTTTTTGGACGATATTCCCAGGAATTTTTTGGGATGTTCCAAATATTTTTTTGGATTTTCCTGAGAATTTTGGGGAATCCCAAGATTTTTTTAGGGATTGTCCTGAGAATTTTTTAGGGATCTTCCCAAGAATTTTTTAGGGATCTTCCCAGGAATTTTTTGGGATATTCCAAATATTTCAGGGGATTTTCCTGAGAATTTTTTGGGAACTTCCCAAGAATTTTTTGGGATCTTCCTGGGAATTTTGGGATCATTTTTGGGATCCTGCTGGGAATTTTTGGGGGTCTCCTCATTTTTGGGGGGGTTTCCATCATTTGGGTTCCTGGGCAGGTGAGCAGCGCCGCCGGCGGGGGGTTGGGACATCTCGGGGGGTTGGGGACACCTTGGGGACACCTTGGAGACATCTCAGGGACATCTTCGGGGGGTTGGGGACACCTTGGGGACACCTTGGGGACATCTCGGGGACACCTTGGGGACATCTCGGGGGGTTGGGGACACCTTGGGGACACCTTGGAGACATCTCAGGGACATCTCGGGGGGCTTGGGGACACCTTGGGGACATCTCGGGGGGTTGGGGACACCTTGGGGACATCTCAGGGACACCTTGGGGACATCTCGGGGGGCTTGG
Organism: Lonchura striata; assembly: GCF_046129695.1. NCBI lineage: Eukaryota > Metazoa > Chordata > Aves > Passeriformes > Estrildidae > Lonchura > Lonchura striata. The sequence goes on along the minus strand of NC_134636.1, from coordinate 1,612,720 downwards.
GGACACCTTGGGGACATCTCGGGGACACCTTGGGGACATCTCGGGGGGTTGAGGACACCTTGGGGACATCTCAGGGACATCTCGGGGGGCTTGGGGACACCTTGGGGACACCTCAGGGACACCTTGGGGACATCTCAGGGGGTTGGGGACACCTTGGGGGTTGGGGACACCTTGGGGACATTTTTGGGACACCTTGGGGACATCTCAGGGACATCTCAGGGGGGTTGGGGACACTTTGGGGACACCTCGTGGGGCTTGGGGACATCTCAGGGACACCTTGGGGACATCTCAGGGACACCTTGGGGACATCTCAGTGGGTTGGGGACACCTTGGGGACATCTTGGGGACATCTCGGGGGGTTGGGAACACCTTGGGGACACCTTGAGAACATTTTTGGGACACCTTGGAGGACACCTTGGGGACATCTCCGGGGGTTGGGGACATCCTGGAGGGGCCCAGGGCCACCCTGGGGGCCATTGGTGACACTGGTGCCATCAGATGGAGAAGCTCTCCTGCACGCAGGTGGTGACACACGTGACACAGGTGACACAGGTGACACACAGGTGACACAGGTGACACAGGAGGTGACACAGGAGGTGACACGGGTGACACAGGTGGCACAGGTGACACAGGTGGCACAGAGGTGACACAAGTGTGACACAGGTGCCATCAGATGGCGACGCTCTCCTGCACGCAGGTGGTGACACAGGTGACACAGATGACACCGGTGACAGGGAGGTGACACCGGTGACGCAGGAGGTCACACAGGTGACACAGGTGACACAGGAGGTGGCACAGGTGACACAGGTGACACCAGTGACAGGGAGGTGACACACAGGTGACACAGGGAGGTGACCCAGGTGACACAGGTGCCACCGGTGCCAGGTGCCCTCAGATGGCAACGCTCTCCTGCACGCAGGAGGTGACACAGGTGACACAGGTGCCACAGGAGGTGACCCAGGTGGCACAGGTGACACAGGCGACACAGGTGACACAGGTGGCACAGGTGACACAGGCGACACAGGTGACACAGGTGCCACTGGTACCAGGTGCCCTCAGATGGCGACGCTCTCCTGCACACGGGTGGTGACACAGGTGGCACAGGCGACACAGGTGACCCAGGTGGCACAGGTGGCACAGGAGGTGACACAGGTGACCCAGGTGCCCCAGGTGCCACCGGTGCCAGGTGCCCTCAGATGGCAACGCTCTCCTGCACGCAGGAGGTGACACAGGTGACACAGGTGGCACAGGTGACACAGGTGACACAGGGAGGTGACACAGGTGCCCCAGGTGCCCCAGGTGCCACAGGTGCCACAGGTGACACAGGTGACACAGGGAGGTGACACAGGTGACACAGGTGACACAGGTGACACAGGTGGTGCCACAGGTGACACAGGTGCCACAGGTGGCACAGGTGACACAGGTGACACAGGGAGGTGACACAGGTGCCCCAGGTGACACAGGTGACACAGGTGCCCCAGGTGACACAGGTGACACAGGTGACACAGGTGCCCCAGGTGGCACAGGTGACACAGGTGACACAGGTGCCCCAGGTGACACAGGTGACACAGGTGACACAGGTGACCCAGGTGCCAGGTGCCCTCAGATGGCGACACTCTCCTGCACGCAGGTGGTGACACAGGTGGCACAGGAGGTGACACAGGTGACCCAGGTGCCACAGGTGACACAGGTGACACAGGTGACAGGTGGTGGCACAGGTGCCCCAGGTGCCACCGGTGCCAGGTGCCCTCAGATGGCGACGCTCTCCTGCACGCGGGTGGTGACACAGGTGGCACAGGAGGTGACACAGGTGACACAGGTGACAGGGAGGTGACACAGGTGACCCAGGTGCCCCAGGTGCCCCAGGTGCCAGGTGCCAGGTGCCCTCAGATGGCGACGCTCTCCTGCACGCGCCCGGGCTCCAGGTAGGGGTAGGGCAGCTCCAGCGCCGCGTTCCGTGCCCGGATCCGCTCGGCCGCGGCCGCCAGGCGGGACCGGAACGCGGCCAGGAGACGCCGCGGGCCCGGCCCCACCAGCAGGTCCTGGCTGCGGGAGCCCAGGGGACGCTGGGGACATCGAGGGGACATCAGAGGGGACATCGGGGATGGTGGGGACATTGGGGACGTTGGGGGGATTGGGGACACTGGGGACATTGGGGGGATTGGGGGGATTGGGGACATTGGGGACATTGGGGACATTGGGGACGTTGGGGGGACTGGGGACACTGGGGGGATTGGGGACGCCAGGGACATGGAGGGGACATCAGAGCGGACACATCCCCGGTGTCCCCAATCCCCCCAGTGTCCCCAGGCCCCCCAATGTCCCCATGTCCCCAGTGTCCCTAATCCCACCAATGTCCCCAAACCCCCAATTCCCCCAATGTCACCAGTGTCCCCAGTGTCCCCAGTGTCCCCAGTGTCCCCACTATTCCCTCTGTGCTGTCTGTCCCTAGTGTCCCCTCTGTTCCCTCTGTCCACATGTCCCCAATGTCTTCAGCCCCTTCAATGTCCCCCTGTCCCCTGTCCCCCTGCCCCCCTGTCCCTCTGTCCCCCCGTCCCCAATATCCCAAATTCCCCCAATGTCCCCAGTGTCCCCAATGTCCCCAATGTCCCCAATGTCCCCAATTCCCCCAATGTCCCCAATGTCCCCAGTGTCCCCAATGTCCCCAATGTCCCCCCTGTCCCCTGTCCCCTGTCCCGTGTCCCCTGTCCCTGTCCCTGTCCCCTGTCCCCTGTCCCCGTCCCCTGTCCCCTGTCCCCTGTCCCCTGTCCCCTGTCCATTGTCCCCTGTCCCTGTCCCTGTCCCCTGTCCCCTGTCCCGTGTCCCCTGTCCCGTGTCCCCTGTCCCCTGTCCCCTGTCCCCTGTCCATTGTCCCCTGTCCCTGTCCCTGTCCCTGTCCCCTGTCCCCTGTCCCGTGTCCCCTGTCCCCTGTCCCCTGTCCATTGTCCCCTGTCCCGTGTCCCGTGTCCCCTGTCCCCTGTCCCTGTCCCCTGTCCCCTGTCCCCTGTCCCCTGTCCCTGTCCCCTGTCCCTGTCCCCTGTCCCCTGTCCCTGTCCCCTGTCCCCTGTCCCCTGTCCCCGTCCCCTGTCCCCTGTCCCCTGTCCCTGTCCCCTGTCCCCTGTCCCCTGTCCCCTGTCCCTGTCCCCTGTCCCCTGTCCCTGTCCCCTGTCCCCTGTCCCTGTCCCCTGTCCCTGTCCCCTGTCCCCTGTCCCTGTCCCCTGTCCCCTGTCCCCTGTCCCCGTCCCCTGTCCCCTGTCCCCTGTCCCCCGTCCCTGTCCCCTGTCCCTGTCCCCTGTCCCTGTCCCCGTCCCCGTCCCCGCGCTCACCGGCTCGCCGCCCTCGTAGCTGACCACGCTGAGCAGGGCCAGCAGGGCCCCGGTGGCCTCGGGGCCGGGCAGGGTGGCCAGCAGCAGCTCCTCGCCCGCCTCGGCCTCGCTGCCCGGCGGCGCCCGCTGCAGCGTGCCCGGCGTGTTGGGCATCCAGGCCGCATAGTCGTACTGGGGGGGCACCGCGGGGTCACGCGGGGGTCACCACCCCAAAAAGGGAGCTGGGGTCACGCGGGGGTCACCCACCCCAAAAGGGAGCCGGGGTCACCTGGGGGTCACCAACCTCAAAACCGCCCTGGTGTCACCAGCCCCAAAATCACCCTGGGGTCACCAACCCCAAAACCACCCCGGGGTCACGCGGGGTCACCAACCCCAAAACCACCCCGAGGTCACCTGGGGGTCACCCACCCGAAAAAGGGAGCCGGGGTCACGCGGGGGTCACCCACCCCAAAAGGGAACCGGGGTCACCTGGGGGTCACCGACTTCAAAAGGGACCCGGGGTCACAGGGGTCATTGGCCTCGAAACCACCCCAGGGTCACCTGGGGGTCACTCACCCCAAAAAGTGACCCGGGGTCACCTGGGGGTCAGCGGTCTCAAAAGTGACCCGGGGTCACCTGGGGGTCACCGGCCTCAAAAGTGACCCAGGATCACAGGGGTCACTGACCTTGAAACCGCCTTGGGGTCACGCGGGGGTCACCCACCCAAAAAAGGGACCCGGGGTCACCTGGGGGTCACAGGGGTCACTAAGGTCCCATGAGGTCACTGACCCCAGAACCACCCTGGGGTCACTCAGGTGCCTTTGGGTCACCCAAGGGTTGTCACCTCTCCATGTCCCCTTTGGTGGCCACCAAGTGGTCACCAGGGTCCTACAGGGGCCACTGGAGGTTGTCACGTGCCCTTGGTGGCCACCAAGGTGGGGTTCGTGGCCACGGCTGAGCCTGATGGGTATGCTCAGGTGTCTCCCTCCCCCCTGGTGTCCCCAGGTGTCCCCAGGTGTCCCCAGTGTCCCCAGGTGCCACCTGGCCGCTGTTGACGGCCGCGTGCCGGGCAGAGCAGCAGAAGATGATCATGGTCAGGAACTTGACCAGCTCAGGGCGGCTGCAGAGCTTGGACGGGAACCCTGGGGGGACATTGGGGACATTGGGGACATTGGGGACATTGGGGACATTGGGGACATTGGGAGGGTTGGGGACATTGGGGACATTGAGGACATTGGGAGGGTTGGGGACATTGGGGACATTGGGGACATTGGGAGGGTTGGGGACATTGGGGACATTGAGGACATTGAGGACATTGGGGACATTGAGGACATTGAGGGGACATTAAGGGGACATCACCCAATGGAGGTGGCACCCGCCAAGTGATGTCATCCACAATGGCGGTGTCACCGAACGTGGTGATGTCACCATCGTGGGGACGTTGCTGGACAGGGGTGTCACCCACCACAGGGACGTCACCCACCACAATGACGTCACCCACCACAGGGACATCACCCACCATGGGAACATCACCCACCACAATGACATCACCCACCACGGGGACGTCACCCACCATGGGAACATCACCCACCACGAGGACGTCACCCACCACGGGGACGTCGCCCACCACAATGACGTCACCCACCACAATGACATCACCCACCACAATGACGTCACCCACCACAATGACGTCACCCACCACGGGGACGTCACCCACCACGGGGACATCACCCACCACAATGACATCACCCACCACAATGACGTCACCCACCACAATGACGTCACCCACCATGGGAACATCACCCACCACGGGGACGTCACCCACCACAATGACATCACCCACCACAGGGACATCACCCACCACAATGACGTCACCCACCACAGGCCACCCCCAGCACGTCACCATCTGGGCCCTGGCCATGGATGTGATCGGGCTCACACCATGACTTGACCATGTCCATGAACATTCCATGACCATGGCCATGACCATGACCATGACCATGCCATGACTTAACCATGACCATCACCATGACCATGACCATGACTTGACCATGCCATGACCACTCCATGACCATGACTTGACCATGACCATGACCATGACCATGACCATGACCATGACTTAACCATGACCATGACCATGACCACAATTTGACCATGGCCATGTCATGACTTGACCATGCCATGAACACTCCATGACCATGACTTGACCATAACCATGACCATTCCATGACCATGACCATGACCATCACTTGAGCATGACCATGACCATGACCTGACCATGACTCAACCATGACCATGACCATTCCATGACCATGACCATGACTTGACCATGACCACAACTTGACCATGACCATGACCATGTCATGACTTGACCATGCCATGACCACTCCATGACCATGCCATGACCACACCATGACTATGACCTGACCATGCCATGACCCCTCCATGAACATGCCATGACCACACCATGACCATGACTTGACCATGACCATGACCACAACCACAACCATGACCATTCCATGCCCATGACCATCATCCATCACCGCCACGTCCCCGTGTCCCCCCGATTGTCCCTGCCACCCTCCCCGGTGTCCCCTACCGCTTTTCTCGTTGCCCAGGACGCCGTAGGTGAAGATCTCGCCCACCCACTCCTGCAGCTCCTCGTCCTCGGCCACCTCGCTGTCCTCGGCGTAGAAGAGCGCCACGATCCCCTCCACGTAGCTGGGACACCGCGGGGACGTCGGTGACACGCGGGGACGCCGGCGTCACACCCACGCCACCCCATGGCCCTGTCCCCGTGTCCCCACCGTCGGTCCCCATCACCGCTGGTGTCCCATCTCCATGGCCCTGTCCCCGTTGTCACCTCCCCAGGGTCCTTGTCCCCCCATCCTCACTGTCCCCATTGTCCCCACCCCCATCCCCGTGTCCCCATTGTCCCCATTGTCCCCATTGTCCCCACCATTCCCACCTCCATGTCCCCATTCTCCCCATTGGATTGTCCCCATTGTCCCCATTGTCCCCACCATTCCCACCTCCATGTCCCCATTGTCTCCACTTCCCTGTCCCCACTGTCCCATTGTCCCCACCATTCTCATCTCCATGTCCCCAATGTCCCCATCCCATTTTCCCCACCGCTGCCACCTCCATGTCCCCATCATCCCCACCTCCCTGTCCCAAATGTCCCCATTGTCCCCATTGTCCCCATCCCATTGTCCCCACCACCATTTCCCATTGTCCCCACCATTCTTACCATCCCCATCTCCATGTCCCCACTGTCCCCATCCCATTGTCCCCATTGTCCCCATTGTCCCCATCCCATTGTCCCCACCATTCTCACCATCCCCATCTCCATGTCCCCACTGTCCCCATCCCATTGTCCTCATTGTCCCCATCCCATTGTCCCCACCATTCCCACTTCCATATCCTCCATGTCCCCACCATCCCCATCTCCCTGTCCTCACTGTCCCCACTGTCCCCATTGTCCCCATTGTCCCCATTGTCCCCATCCCATTGTCCCCATTTTCCCCACTGCCCCCATTTTCTCCACTGTCCCCATCCCATTGTCCCCACATTCCCACCCCACTGTCCCCACTGTCCCCATTGTCCCCACTGCTGCTACCTCCAAGTCCCCATTGTCCCCATATCCATGTCCCCATTGTCCCCAATCTCCATGTCCCCATTGTCCCAATATCCATGTCCTCCATGTCCCCACCATCCCCACCTCTGTGCCCCCATTGTCCCCACCTCCATGTCCGCATTGGCCCCACTGCTGCCACCCCCCTGTCCCCACTGTCCCCATTGTCCGCACTGTCCCCACCATCCCCACCTCCATGTCCCCATTGTCCCCATCTCCATGTCTCCACCATTCCCACCTCCATGTCCCCATTGTCCCCATCTCCATGTCCCCACCGTCCCCACCTCCATGTCCCCATTGTCCCCATCTCCATGTCCCCACCATCCCCACCTCCATGTCCCCACCGTCCCCACCTCCATGTCCCCATTGTCCCCATGTCCATTTTCCCCACCATCCCCAGCTCCATGTCCCACTGTCCCCATCCCATTGTCCCCACCACTGCCATCTCCATGTCCCCATTGTCCCCTCCACCATGTCCCCATTGTCTCCATTGTTCCCATTGTCCCCATCCCATTGTCCCCACCACCATGTCCCGGCTGTCCCCACCCCCGTGTTCCCATTGTCCCCACCTCCATGTCCCCACCATCCCCACCTCCATGTCCCCATTGTCCCCACCATCCCCACCTCCGTGTCCCCACCATCCCCACCTCCATGTCCCCATTGTCCCCACCATCCCCACCTCCGTGTCCCCACCATCCCCACCTCCATGTCCCCACCATCCCCACCTCCATGTCCCCATTGTCCCCACCATCCCCACCTCCGTGTCCCCACCATCCCCACCTCCATGTCCCCACCATCCCCACCTCCATGTCCCCATTGTCCCCACCATCCCCACCTCCATGTCCCCACCATCCCCACCTCCGTGTCCCCACTGTCCCCACCTCCATGTCCCCATTGTCCCCACCATCCCCACCTCCATGTCCCCACCATCCCCACCTCCGTGTCCCCACTGTCCCCACCTCCATGTCCCCATTGTCCCCACCGTCCCCACCTCCATGTCCCCGGTGTCCCCGGTGTCCCCGGTGTCCCCACCTGTGGATGGCGTCCCAGATGTCCAGCGCGTCGTCCCGGTAGTGGTAGCCGGGGATGTCCCCGACGCCGCGCTCGGCCACGTCCTCGGGGGCGCAGAGCTCGCGGAACGTCAGCGCCGCCAGCCCGCGGGCCACCAGCGCCAGAGTCCCCTCGCGGCCCACCGCCGTGGCCTGGGGACAGGGCCACCCTTGGGGTCACCTCGGTGTCCCCTCAGTGTCACCTCAGTGTCCCCTCAGTGTCCCCTCAGTGTCCCACCGCCGTGGCCTGGGGACAGGGCCACCCTCGGGGTCACCTCGGTGCCACCCTCAGTGTCACCTCAGTGCCACCCTCAATGTCCCCTCAGTGTCACCTCAGTGTCCCCTCAATGTCCCCTCAGTGCCACCCTCAATGTCTCATCAGTGTCCCCTCAGTGTCCCACCACAGCGGCCTGGGGACATGGCCACACTTAGTGTCACCTCGGTGCCACCCTCACTGTCACCTCAGTGTCACCTCAGTGTCTCCTCAGTGTCCCCTCAGTGTCACCTCAGTGTCCCACAGCAGTGGCCTGGGGACAGGGCCACCCTCGGGGTCACCTCAGTGTCCCCTGTGTCCCCTCAGTGTCACCCTCAGTGTCCCCTCAGTGTCCCCTCAGTGTCACCTCAGTGTCCCACTGCCATGGCCTGGGGACAGGGCCACCCTCGGGGTCACCTCGGTGCCACCCTCAGTGTCACCTCAGTGTCCCCTCAGTGCCACCCTCAGTGTCTCCTCAGTGTCCCCTCAGTGTCCCCTCAGTGTCACCTCAGTGTCCCACCGCCATGGCCTGGGGACAGGGCCACCCTCGGGGTCACCTCGGTGCCACCCTCAGTGTCACCTCAGTGCCACCCTCAATGTCCCCTCAGTGTCACCCTCAGTGTCCTCTCAGTGTCCCCTCCAGCCACACAGGTGACCCAGGTGACACAGGAGGTGACCCAGGTGACACTGTGACCCAGGTGTGACCTCACCTGGTCGATGATGCCCCCGGGGCTCAGCAGCGTCTCCCGGGCCAGGATGTTGATGTGGAAGGTGAAGCGCAGGTGGGGCAGGAGGAGCTGGGGACATTGGGGACAATGGGGGACACTGGGGACACTGGGGATATTGGGGACATTGGGGACACTGGGGATATTGGGGACATTGGGGACACTGGGGATATTGGGGACATTGGGGACATCGGGGGACATTGGGGACATTGGGGACACTGGGGACACTGGGGACATTGGGGACATTGGGGGACATTGGGGACACTGGGGGGATTGGGGACATTGGGGGACATTGGGGGATTGGGTTGGGATTTTTGGGGTCAGAATTGGGATTTTTGGGGTCAGGGTTTTTGAGGTGCGGGTTTTGGGGTCAGGGATGGGGATTTCAGGACGGGGATTTCGGGGCGCAGTTTTTGGGGTCGGGGCGCAGGTTTTGGGATGGGGATTTCGGGGTGCAGTTTTTGGGGCCGGGGTGCAGGTTTTGGGGTCAGGGATGGAGATTTCAGGACAGGGATTTCGGGGTGCAGTTTTTGGGGTCGGGGCGCAGTTTTTGGGATGGGGATTTCGGGGTGCAGTTTTTGGGGGCCGGGGCGCAGATTTTGGGGTCAGGGATGGGGATTTCAGGACAGGGATTTCGGGGTGCAGTTTTTGGGGCCGGAGCGCAGGTTTTGGGATGGGGATTTCGGGGTGCAGTTTTTGGGGCCGGGGTGCAGGTTTTGGGGTACCTGGTGCACGGGGTGGGCGGCGGGCAGGCGGTGCGTGGCCACGGCGAAGGCCTCGGGCAGGAAGTGGCCGTGCAGGAGGTGCGCGACCATCTCGTGCAGCACGAAGTGGGCGCCCCTCACGCACAGCTTGGCCAGGGCCCAGCCCCGGCCCCCCGGCAGGAAAATCGGGGACCCCGGCCCGGGGCGCTGGGACAGCTGGGGGGACACCGGGGTCACCGGGGTCACCGGGGTCACCAAGGTCAGTGGGGTCAGTGGGGTCAGTGGGGTCAGAGGGGTCAGTGGGGTCACCGGGGTCAGTGGGGTCAGTGGGGTCAGAGGGGTCAGTGGGGTCACCGGGGTCAATGGGGTCAGTGGGGGACATTTGGGGCCATTTGGGGTCATTTGGGGACATGAGGGGATCCCAAAGAGACACAGGGGGACATTTGGGGCCATTCGGGGCCATTTGAGGCCATTTGGGGCCATCTGGGGACACGGGGCGATCCCAAAGGGACAGGGGGATATTTTGGGGCCATTTGGGGACATTTGGGGACACCTGGGGACACCTGGGGACACTCGGGCCGTACCTGGATGGCCACGGGCAGCAGGCGGCCGCGGGGGCTGAGCCAGAGCAGGCAGAGGGGGGCGGCCACGAACTGGGGGTGCCCCCCGATGTGCCCCGTGGGGAGCCCGTCCAGCAGCGCGTAATCGGCCAGGAACAGGCGCCCGCCCTGATCAATGACACCCCGAAAATGGGGACCCCAAAAATGGGACCCCAAAATGGGAACACCCTCCAGCAGCGCGTAATCGGCCAGGAACAGGCGCCCACCCTGATCAATGACACCCCGAAAATGGGGACCCCAATGGGACCCCAATGGGACCCCCAAAATGGGGACCCGAATGGGACCCCAAAAATGGGGGACCCAAAATGGGGACCCCAAAAATGGGACCTCCAAAAATGGGGACCCGAAAATGGGGACCCCAATGGGACCCCGAAATGGGGATCCCAATGGGACCCCCAAAATGGGGACCCCAATGGGACCCCAAAAATGGGGACCCCAAAAATGGGGACCCCGAAAATGGGGACCCCAATGGGACCCCAAAATGGGACCCCCAAAATGGGGACCCGAATGGGACCCGAAAATTGGGACCCAAAAATGGGACCCCCAAAAATGGGGACCCAAAATGGAGGCCCTGAAACGGGGACCCCCAAAATGAGAACCCCAAAAATGGGGACCCGAATGGGGACCCCAAAAATGGGGACCCAAAATGGGAACTCCCAAAAATGGGACCCCAAAAATGGGGACACCAAAATGGGGACACTGAAATGGGGATCCCCAAAAATGGGGACTCAAATGGGACCCCCAAAAATGGGGACCCGAATGGAACCCCAAAAATGGGTACCCCAAAATGGGGACACCGAAATGGGGACACGAAATGGGAACCACGCAGACACCCCCAAAATGAACACCCCAAATTGGGACCTCCAAAAATGGGAACCCAAAATGTGAACCCCCCTCAGACACCCCCAAAATGGACACCCCGAAATGGGGACACCCAAAGGAGGACCCCCAAAAATGGGGACCCCGAAATGGGGGACACAAAATGGGGACACGAAATGAAAACCCCAAATGGCGACCCCAAAATGGGAACCCCCCCAGACACCCCCAAAATGGGGACCTCGAAATGGGGACCCCAAAATGGGGAGCCCAGAATGTTTTTTGGGGTGATTTTGGTGGTTTTGGGGTGCCCACCTCCATCTCCCGGCGCAGGGAGGTCCCTGGGCTGAGGCTGGGGCCACCATGGGGGTTTTAACTTGGGGTTTCTCTTTGGGATTTCTCTTTGGGGTTTTTGGGGTTTCTGTGGTTCCCAATTGGTATTTTTGGGGTGTTTTTGGGATTTTTGGGGTGATTTTGGTGGTTTTGGGGTGCCCCCCTCCATCTCCCGGCGCAGGGAGGTGCCCGGGCCCAGGCTGGGGCCACCATGGGGGTTTTAATTTGGGGTTTCTCTTTGGGGTTTCTCTTTAGGGTTTTTGGGGTTTCTGTGGTTCCCAATTGGTATTTTTGGGGTGTTTTGGGGTGTTTTTGGGGTGATTTTGGTGTTTTTGGGGTGCCCACCTCCATCTCCCGGCGCAGGGAGGTGCCCGGGCCCAGGCTGGGGGCCACCATGGCCTCGCTGACGGGGAAGTTGGGGGGCAGGCGGCGGCAGCGGCGCAGCAGGACGGGGTTCACCCCGCTCAGGAACTGCTCCCCGAAAAACGCGTCCTCCTGCCAGTGCCGCAGCACGTACTCTGGGGACACAGGGGACACTTGGGGACAGCTGGGGACACTTGGGGACACCTTGGGGACATTTTTTGGACACCTGAGGAACATCTGGGGACAACTGGGGATACCTTGGAGGCATCTCAGGGACACTTGGGGACAACTTAGAACACCTTGGGGACACTTGGGGACACCTGGGGATATCTTGGAACATCTTGGGGACAACCTGGGGACAACCAGGGACACCTTGGGGACACCTCAGGGACATTTGGGGACATCTTGGGGACACCTGGGGACACCTTTGGGACATTTCTTGCACACCTGGGAACACCTGGGGACACCTCTGGGACATCTGGGGTAGCTTTGGGGACACCTCTGGAACACCTGGGAACATCCGGGGGACAACTTGGGGACATTTCTCAAACACTTGGGGACACCTGGGGACACTTGGGGACATCTGGGGACCTCTGGGGACACCTGGGGATATCTTGGAACACCTTGGGGACACCCTGGGGACACCTGAGGACACCTGGGGATATCTTGGAACACCTTGGGGACACTTGGGGACACCTTGGGGACACCTGGGGATATCTTGGAACACCTTGGGGACACTTGGGGACACCTTGGGGACACCCTGGGGACATTTGGGGACACCTGGGGATATCTTGGAACACCTTGGGGACACCCTGGGGACACCTGAGGACACCTGGGGACACCTTGAGGACACCCTGGGGGACATCTGGGGATCTCTGGGGACACCTGGGGATATCTTGGAACACCTTGGGGACACTTGGGGACACCTTGGGGACATCTTGGAACACCTTGGGGACACCGTGGGGACACCTGAGGACACCTGGAGACACCTTGAGGACACCTTGGTGAGACCTTGGGGACACCTGAGGACATTTGGGGACATTTGGGGACACCTGGGGATGTTCGTGGCTGCGGGGGAGGGGCACCCACCGCTGATGGGGGTCCCGGGCCCCTCGAGCGCCGCCCGAATGTCCCCAAAGCTGCGCCAGGAGGAGCCGGAACGGAGCCCCCGGAGCCGGATCCGGATCTGCCTGGGGACAGCGGGACAGGGGACACTGGGGACACTGGGGACATTGGGGACACTGGGGACATCAGGGACATTGGGGACATTGGGGACACTGGGGACACTGGGGACATTGGGGACATTGGGGACACTGGGGACACTGGGGACATTGGGGACAGTGGGGACATTGGGGACATTGGGACATTGGGGACACTGGGGACAGTGGGGACATTGGGGACACTGGGGACACTGGGGACATTGGGGACATTGGGGACATTGGGGACACTGGGGACACTGGGGACACTGGGGACACTGGGGACATTGGGGCATTGGGGACATTGGGGACACTGGGGACACTGGGGACACTGGGGACACTGGGGACATTGGGGACACTGGGGACACTGGGGACATTGGGGACATTGGGGACACTGGGGACATTGGGGACATTGGGACATTGGGGACATTGGGGACACTGGGGACACTGGGGACATTGGGGACACTGGGGACATTGGGGACACTGGGGACACTGGGGACATTGGGGAGATTTTGGGGATTTTGGAGACATCAAGGGGACACCCAAGGACAGGGATGGGTGGGGGTAGCTGGGACCCTCAGGGACCCTTGATGACCCCTTGGTGACCCCCATTGACCTCCATTGACCCCCATTGACCCCTGTTGACCTTCATTGACCCCCATTGACCCCCGTTGACCTCCATTGACCCCCATTGACCTCTGTTGACACCCAATGACCCCCATTGACCACCACTGACCTCTGTTGACCCCCATTGACCACCATTGACCCCATTGACCCCCATTGACCACCATTGACCCCCATTGACCACCACTGACCCCCATTGACCCCCATTGACCCCCATTGACCCCCATTGACCACCATTGACCCCTGTTGACCCCCATTGACCCCCATTGACCCCCATTGACCCCCATTGACCACCACTGACCCCTGTTGACCCCCATTGACCACCATTGACCCCCATTGACCCCCATTGACCCCCATTGACCACCATTGACCCCTGTTGACCCCCATTGACCCCCATTGACCCCCATTGACCACCACTGACCCCTGTTGACCCCCATTGACCACCATTGACCCCCATTGACCACCACTGACCCCCATTGACCCCCATTGACCACCACTGACCCCCATTGACCCCCATTGACCCCCGTTGACCCCCGTTGACCCCCATTGACCCCCATTGACCCCCATTGACCCCCATTGACCCCCACTGACCCCCATTGACCCCCATTGACCCCCGTTGACCCCCGTTGACCCCCGTTGACCCCCATTGACCCCCATTGACCCCCACTGACCCCCATTGACCCCCATTGACCCCCACTGACCCCCATTGACCCCCATTGACCCCCATTGACCCCCATTGACCCCCATTGACCCCCATTGACCCCCATTGACCCCCATTGACCCCCGTTGACCCCCGTTGACCCCCGTTGACCCCCATTGACCCCCGTTGACCCCCATTGACCCCCATTGACCCCCATTGACCCCCATTGACCCCCATTGACCCCTGTTGACCCCCATTGACCCCCATTGACCCCCATTGACCCCTGTTGACCCCCATTGACCCCCGTTGACCCCCATTGAACCCCATTGACCCCCGTTGACCCCCGTTGACCCCCGGGTCACTGACGCGGCGGCGGCGCGCGCAGCCAGCTGGGCGCGGTGGCCCAGGGGGAAGCTCAGGGTGGGCGACAGCTGCGGGGGCGGCCCCGGTGACGTCATCGCCTCCGGTGACGTCATCTCCTCCTGTGACGTCATCGCCTCCGGTGACGTCATCGCCTCCCATGACGTCATCGCCTCCGGTGACGTCACCGGCGGGGGCGTGTCCGGCGGGGCCGTGGCGGGCGGGGCCGGCCACGGGCACAGGGCCGGGGGCAGCGCCCGGAGGCACCACGGCCACCCCGGGGCGTATGGAGCCCACCTGGACAGAGTGACCAGTGGTGACCACTGGAGACCAGCAGTGACCACTGGAGACCAGCAGTGACCATCTGGACAGAGTGACCAGTGGTGACCACTGGAGACCAGCAGTGACCACCTGGACAGAGTGACCAGCAGTGACCACTGGAGACCAGCAGTGACCAGCGGTGACCAGCAGTGACCACCTGGACAGAGTGACCAGCGGTGACCACTGGTGACCACTGGAGACCAGCAGTGACCATCTGGACAGAGTGACCAGCGGTGACCACTGGTGACCAGTAGTGACCATTAGTGACCAGTACTGACCAGTGACCAGTAGTGACGACCAGTAACCACCAGTTCCCCCCAGTTCCTCCCAGTCCCTCCCAGTCCCTCCCAGTTCCCCCCAGTCCCTCCCAGTCCCTCCCAGTCCCTCCCAGTTCCCTCCCAGTCCCTCCCAGTTCCCCCCAGTCCCTCCCAGTTCCCCCCAGTCCCTCCCAGTTCCCCCCAGTCCCTCCCAGTCCCTCCCAGTTGTCCCAGTTCGCACTCGAAGCTCTCCCGCCGCTCTCTCCTCTCCTCCCGGCGCTGCTGCAGCAGCTGCGGCACCCGGGCGGCGTCACGGGGGGTGCGGGCTGGGGACAGAGGGGACATCGGGGACATTGGGGACATTGGGGACATTGGGGGGATTGGGGACATTGGGGACATTGGGGACACCAAGACACAACCCCCAGTGCCTCTGGTTCCCTCACAATGTCCCCAACGTGTCCTTGATGTCCCCAACGTCCCCAATGTCCCCATTAATGTCCCCAAGTGTCCCCAAACCCCTCAATCCCCCAGTGTCCCCATTGATGTCCCAATGTCCCAATCCCCCCAATGTCCCCAATGTCCCCAATGTCCCCAATGTCCCCAATGTCCCCAATGTCCCCAATGTCCCCAGTGTCCCCAGTGTCCCCAATGTCTCCAATGTCCCCGCTGTCCCCAGTGTCCCCAGTGTCCCCAGTGTCCCCAGTGTCCCCAGTGTCCCCGCTGTCCCCACCTGTCCCCTCGCGCAGCTCCAGCTCGCCGCTCTCCAGCCAGCGCTGGCAGGGGAACACGGCCGTGGGGACGTCCCCGAGCTCGTCCCCGGCGCCGTCCCCGAGCTCCTCGGACACGTCCCCGGCGTCCCCCGGGGTGTCCCCGCCGGTGTCACCCCCGGTGCCACCCCCGGGGTCCCCCCGCGGCGGCAGCGGGCCGGTGACGGTGACGCTGGCGCAGAACCAGCGGTCGGGGACGAGGGACAGCAGCGGCTCCTTGCGCAGCCGCAGGGACAGGAGCGTCCCCAGGGCCCGCGGGGACGTCACCTCCACCCACAGGGTCTGGGGAGGGGACAGGTGTGTCACCTGGGGCACCTGTGTCACCTGTGTCACACCTGTGTCACACCTGTGTCACACCTGTGTGTCACACCTGTGTCACCTGTGTCACCTGTGTCACCTGTGTCACTTGTGTCAGTCCCCAGGGCCCGCGGGGACGTCACCTCCACCCACAGGGTCTGGGGAGGGGACAGGTGTGTCACCTGGGGCACCTGGGGCACACCTGTGTCACCTGTGTCACACCTGGGGCACCTGTGTCACCTGTGTCACACCTGTGTCACACCTGTGTGTCACACCTGTGTCACACCTGTGTCACACCTGTGTCACCTGTGTCACCTGTGTCAGTCCCCAGGGCCCGCGGGGACGTCACCTCCACCCACAGGGTCTGGGGATGGGACAGGTGTGTCACCTGGGGCACCTGTGTCACCTGTGTCACACCTGTGTGTCACTTGTGTCACCTGGGGCACCTGTGTCACCTGTGTCACCTGTGTCACACCTGTATCACACCTGTGTGTCACACCTGTGTCACACCTGTGTCACCTGTGTCACCTGTGTCACCTGTGTCACCTGTGTCAGTCCCCAGGGCCCGCGGGGACGTCACCTCCACCCACAGGGTCTGGGGATGGGACAGGTGTGTCACCTGGGGCACCTGGGGCACACCTGTGTCACCTGTGTCACACCTGGGGCACCTGTGTCACCTGTGTCACACCTGTGTCACACCTGTGTGTCACACCTGTGTCACACCTGTGTCACCTGTGTCACAATGTCCCCACCAGTCCCATCCCAGTCCCATCCCAGTGCTCCCAGTTTGCCAGTCCCAGTGCTCCCAGTGCTCCCAGTGCTCCCAGTGGTCCCAGTGGTCCCAGTATAAACCAGTCCCAGTGCTCGCAGTGCTCCCAGTATAACCCAGTATAACCCAGTATAACCCAGTATAACCCAGTATAACCAGTATAACCCAGTATAACCCAGTGCTCCCAGTATAACCCAGTATAACCCAGTATAACCCAGTATATCCCAGTATAACCCAGTATAACCCAGTATAACCCAGTATAACCCAGTGCTCCCAGTATATCCCAGTATAACCCAGTATAACCCAGTATAACCAGTATAACCGGTATAACCCAGTATAACCAGTATAACCAGTATAACCCAGTATAACCAGTATAACCAGTATAACCCAGTGCTCCCAGTGCTCCCAGTATAACCAGTGCGGCACTCACGGCTCCGGGCCGCAGGCGGTGCCGGGGCCACCCCAGGTGCCAGGTGGGTGCTGTCCCCCTGGTGCTCCCAGTATAACCCAGTATAACCAGTATAACCCAGTGCTCCCAGTATAACCCAGTATAACCCAGTATAACCAGTATAACCCAGTGCTCCCAGTATAACCAGTGCTCCCAGTATAACCCAGTATAACCCAGTATAACCAGTATAACCCAGTGCTCCCAGTATAACCAGTGCTCCCAGTATAACCCAGTATAACCCAGTATAACCAGTATAACCCAGTGCTCCCAGTATAACCCAGTGCTCCCAGTATAACCCAGTATAACCAGTATAACCAGTATAACCCAGTATAACCAGTATAACCCAGTATAACCAGTATAACCAGTACTCACGGCTCCGGGCCGCAGGCGGTGCCGGGGCCACCCCAGGTGCCAGGTGGGCGCCGTCCCCCTGGTGCTCCCAGTGCTCCCAGTATAACCCAGTATAACCCAGTATAACCCAGTATAACCCAGTATAACCCAGTATAACCCAGTATAACCAGTATAACCAGTATAACCAGTATAACCCAGTATAACCAGTATAACCCAGTATAACCCAGTATAACCAGTGCTCCCAGTATAACCAGTATACCCAGTATAACCAGTACTCACGGCTCCGGGCCGCAGGCGGTGCCGGGGCCACCCCAGGTGCCAGGTGGGCGCTGTCCCCCTGGTGCTCCCAGTGCTCCCAGTATAACCCAGTATAACCCGGTATAACCAGTCCCAGTGCTCCCAGTATAACCCAGTATAACCCGGTATAACCAGTCCCAGTGCTCCCAGTATAACCCAGTATAACCCAGTATAACCAGTGCTCCCAGTATAACCAGTATAACCCAGTATAACCCAGTATAACCAGTATAACCAGTATAACCAGTATAACCAGTATAACCAGTATAACCCAGTATAACCAGTATAACCAGTATAACCAGTATAACCAGTGCTCCCAGTATAACCAGTATAACCCAGTACTCACGGCTCCGGGCCGCAGGCGGTGCCGGGGCCACCCCAGGTGCCAGGTGGGCGCCCTCCCCCTGGTGCTCCCAGTATAACCCAGTATAACCCAGTATAACCCAGTATAACCCAGTATAACCCAGTATATCCCAGTATAACCAGTATAACCCAGTATAACCCAGTATAACCCAGTATAACCCAGTATAACCCAGTATAACCCAGTATATCCCAGTATAACCAGTATAACCCAGTATAACCCAGTATAACCAGTATAACCCAGTATAACCCAGTATAACCAGTATAACCAGTATAACCCAGTATAACCCAGTATAACCCAGTATAACCAGTATAACCAGTATAACCAGTACTCACGGCTCCGGGCCGCAGGCGGTGCCGGGGCCACCCCAGGTGCCAGGTGGGCGCCCTCCCCCTGGTGCTCCCAGTATAACCCAGTATAACCCAGTATAACCCAGTATAACCAGTGCTCCCAGTATAACCAGTGCTCCCAGTATAACCAGTATAACCCAGTATAACCAGTATAACCCAGTATAACCAGTATAACCCAGTATAACCAGTATATCCCAGTATAACCAGTATAACCCAGTGCTCCCAGTATAACCCAGTATAACCAGTATACCCAGTATAACCAGCACTCACGGCTCCGGGCCGCAGGCGGTGCCGGGGCCACCCCAGGTGCCAGGTGGGCGCCCTCCCCCCGCTGCCCCTCAGGGTGACGCTGACGCCCCCCAGGGTGCCCCTCCCCCACCCCGGGCCCGTGGCCACGCCCAGCCGGTACCGCGCCCCTCCCCCACCCCCGCGCCCCGCCCGCGCCGCCAGGGTCACCGGGGTCAGGGGTCAAACGGGGGTCAGGGGTCAAACGGGGGTCACCCGGGGTCAGGGGTCACCGGGGGTCACCGGCGGTCAGGGGTCACTGGGGTCAGGGGTCAAACGGGGGTCACCCGGGGTCAGGGGTCACCGGTGGTCAGGGGTCACTGGGGTCAGGGGTCACTCAGGGATGAGACAGAGGTCAAGGGTCACCCAGGGGTCACTCAGGGTCACTCAAGGGTCACCCAGGGGTCACTCAGGGTCACTCAGGGGTCACTCAGGGGTCACTCAAGGGTCAGGGGTCAACCGAGGGCCAGGGGTCAAACGGGGTAAGGGGTCAAATGGGGTCAGGGGTCAAACGGGGGTCACTAAGGGGTCACCCAGGGGTCACTCAGGGGTCACCGAGGGGTCAGGGGTCACCCCGGGGTCACTCAGAGGTCACCCAGGGGTCACTCAGAGGTCACTCAAGGGTCAGGGGTCAACCGGGGGGCAGGGGTCACCCAGGGGTCACTCAAGGGTCACTCAGGGTCACCCAGGGGTCACCCAGGGGTCACTCAGGGGTCACTCAAGGGTCACTCAAGGGTCACTCAGGGTCACCCAGGGGTCACCCAGGGGTCACTCAGGGGTCCTTTAAGGGGTCCCTGAATATTTTGGGGGGGGTCTTGGAGGGAGTTGGGGGTCCCGGGGGGGGTTTTGGGGTCCTTGGGGGCTCCCAGGGGGTTTTTGGGTCCCGGGGGGTTTTGGGGGTCCCGGGGGGTTTTGGGGGTCCCGGGGGGTTTTGGGGGTCCCGGGGGGTTTTGGGGGTCCCGGGGGGTTTTGGGTTCCTTTTGGGGGAGTCCCTGGGGGGCTCCCAGTCCTGGGGGGGTCCCTGGGGGATTTTTGGGGGGTCCCTGGGGAGACCCTGGGGGGTTTTGGGGGTCCCTGGGAAGCTTTTGGGGAGGGGGGTTGGGGTCCCTGGGGGATTTTGGGGGGTCCCAGGGGGTTTTAGGGGTCCCGGGTTAAATTTTGGGGTCCCGGGGGGGTTTTGGGGGTCCCTGGGGGGTTTGGGGTTCCCGGGAGGATTTTGGGGGTCCCGGGTTAAATTTTGGGGTTCCCGGGGGATTTTGGGGGTCCCGGGGGGGTTTTGGGGGTCCCGGGTTAAATTTTGGAGTTCCCGGGAGGATTTTGGGGTCCCGGGGGGATTTTGGGGGTCCCGGGTTAAATTTTGGGGTCCCGGGGGGATTTTGGGGGTCCCGGGGGGTCCCTGGGGGGGTCCCGGTCCTGGGGGGTCCCGCGGGGTCCTCGGGGGTCCCTCGGCGCTGCTGCTCCCAGTGCTCCCAGTAAGGACTCCCAGCGCTCCCAGTAAGGACTCCCAGCGCTCCCAGTAAGGACTCCCAGCGCTCCCAGTAACAGCTCCCAGCGCTCCCAGTCCCTCCCAGTTTGTCCCAGTCCCTCCCAGTTCCCTCCCAGTTCCCTCCCACACTGTCCCAGTTTCTCCCAGTCCCTCCCAGTCTGTCCCAGTTTCTCCCAGTTCCCTCCCAGTCTGTCCCAGTTTCTCCCAGTCCATCCGTTCTGGGCACTTCATGCTCCAGGAATGTCGGGGCTCTCCCAGTTCCCTCCCAGTTAACCCCAGTTCATCCCAGTTAACCCCAGTTCATCCCAGTTAACCCCAGTTCATCCCAGTTAACCCCAGTTCCCTCCCAGTTAACCCCAGTTCATCCCAGTTCCATCCCAGTTCATAACCCCAGTTCATCCCAGTTCCATCCCAGTTCATCCCAGTTCATCCCAGTTAACCCCAGTTCATCCCAGTTCATCCCAGTTAACCCCAGTTCATCCCAGTTAACCCCAGTTCATCCCAGTCCATCCCAGTTCATCCCAGTTCATCCCAGTTAACCCCAGTTCATCCCAGTACATCCCAGTTAACCCCAGTTCATCCCAGTTTGCCCCCTGGGGCTGGGCCTTGCCCCAGTTCATCCCAGTTAACCCCAGTTAACCCCAGTTCATCCCAGTTAACCCCAGTCCATCCCAGTTAACCCCAGTTCATCCCAGTTCCATCCCAGTTCATCCCAGTTAACCCCAGTCCATCCCAGTTAACCCCAGTTCATCCCAGTTCCATCCCAGTTCCCTCCCAGTTAACCCCAGTTCATCCCAGTTAACCCCAGTTCATCCCAGTTAACCCCAGTTCATCCCAGTTAACACCAGTTTATCCCAGTTAACCCCAGTTCATCCCAGTTAACCCCAGTTCATCCCAGTCCATCCCAGTTAACCCCAGTCCATCCCAGTTAACCCCAGTTCATCCCAGTTGCGACACTGGGGCTGGGCCCTGACCCAATTCCCTCCCAGTTGATCCCAGTTCCCTCCCAGTTCCCACCAGTGCTCCCAGTCCGACCAGTTCCAGCCCTGCCGGCCTCAGCCACCCCCACACCAGTTACACCCCAGTTCAATCCCAGTTAACCCCAGTTCATCCCAGTTCCATCCCAGTTAACCCCAGTTCATCCCAGTTCCATCCCAGTTACACCCCAGTTTATCCCAGTCCCTCCCAGTTTGTCCCACTTCCATCCCAGTTAACACCAGTTCCATCCCAGTTCCTTCCCAGTTAACACCAGTTCCATCCTGGTTCCATCCCAGTTCATCCCAGTTAACCCAGTTTATCCCAGTTAACCCCAGTTTATCCCAGTTCATCCCAGTTAATCCCAGTTTATCCCAGTCCCTCCCAGTTTGTCCCACTTCCATCCCAGTTAACACCAGTTCCATCCCAGTTCCATCCCAGCTCCATCCCAGTTAACACCAGTTCCATCCTGGTTCCATCCCAGTTCCATCCCAGTTCATCCCAGTTAACCCCAGTTCATCCCAGTTAACCCCAGTTCATCCCAGTCCCTCCCAGTTCCTTCACTGGGTTTGTCCCACCTCAGCCCAGTACGCCCAGTACAAACCAGTACAAACCAGTACAAACCAGTACAAACCAGTACGCCCAGTGCCCTTCCCCCACACAGACACGGCTGCACCGACACCTTTATTGACACCAGTAACGTTCCAGTATAAACCAGTATGGACCAGTAACGCTCCAGTACAGACCAGTACGGACCAGTACGGACCAGTAACAGCTCCCAGTATGGACCAGTAATGTTCCAGTATAGACCAGTATGGACCAGTAACAGCTCCCAGTACAGACCAGTACGGACCAGTACGGACCAGTAATGTTCCAGTACAGACCAGTATGGACCAGTAACAGCTCCCAGTATGGACCAGTAACAGCTCCCAGTATGGACCAGTAATGTTCCAGTATAGACCAGTATGGACCAGTATGGACCAGTAACAGCTCCCAGTACGGACCAGTAACAGCTCCCAGTATGGACCAGTAACGCTCCAGTACAGACCAGTACGGACCAGTACGGACCAGTAATGTTCCAGTACAGACCAGTATGGACCAGTAACAGCTCCCAGTATGGACCAGTAACAGCTCCCAGTATGGACCAGTAATGTTCCAGTATAGACCAGTATGGACCAGTATGGACCAGTCACAGCTCCCAGTAGAGACCAGTAACAGCTCCCAGTATGGACCAGTAACAGCTCCCAGTACAGACCAGTAACAGCTCCCAGTATGGACCAGTAACAGCTCCCAGTACAGACCAGTAACAGCTCCCAGTTCAGACCAGTCGTGGCTCCCAGTATAGACCAGTATGCACCAGTAACGTTCCAGTATAGACCAGTATGGACCAATAACAGCTCCCAGTACAGACCAGTACACACCAGTAACAGCTCCCAGTTCAGACCAGTAACAGCTCCCAGTATAACCAGTCACAGCTCCCAGTATAACCAGTAACAGCTCCCAGTATGGACCAGTAATGTTCCAGTATAGACCAGTATGGACAAGTATGGAACAATAACAGCTCCCAGTATAACCAGTAACAGCTCCCAGTATAACCAGTAACAGCTCCCAGTTCAGACCAGTCACAGCTCCCAGTATAACCAGTAACAGCTCCCAGTATAACCAGTAACAGCTCCCAGTTCAGACCAGTAACAGCTCCCAGTATAACCAGTAACAGCTCCCAGTATAACCAGTAACAGCTCCCAGTTCAGACCAGTAACAGCTCCCAGTATAACCAGTAACAGCTCCCAGTATAGACCAGTAACAGCTCCCAGTATAACCAGTAACAGCTCCCAGTTCAGACCAGTAACAGCTCCCAGTTCAGACCAGTAACAGCTCCCAGTATAACCAGTAACAGCTCCCAGTATAGACCAGTAACAGCTCCCAGTTCAGACCAGTACACACCAGTAACAGCTCCCAGTTCAGACCAGTAACAGCTCCCAGTATAACCAGTAACAGCTCCCAGTTCAGACCAGTAACAGCTCCCAGTATAACCAATAACAGCTCCCAGTATAACCAATAACAGCTCCCAGTTCAGACCAGTCACAGCTCCCAGTATAACCAATAACAGCTCCCAGTATAACCAATAACAGCTCCCAGTTCAGACCAGTACACACCAATAACAGCTCCCAGTTCAGACCAGTACACACCAATAACAGCTCCCAGTTCAGACCAGTCACAGCTCCCAGTTCAGACCAGTCACAGCTCCCAGTTCAGACCAGTAACAGCTCCCAGTTCAGACCAGTACACACCAATAACAGCTCCCAGTTCAGACCAGTACACACCAGTAACAGCTCCCAGTTCAGACCAGTACACACCAATAACAGCTCCCAGTTCAGACCAGTACACACCAGTAACAGCTCCCAGTTCAGACCAGTACACCAGCACAGATCCTGGGGTGAATTTTGGGGTGATTTTGGGCATTTTTTGTGTTCCGGGAGTTTTTGGGATATTTTTGGGCTTTTTCGGGACATTTCCGGGTGGTATGGGATATTTGGGGATAATTTCGGGAATTTGGGGATATTTTGGGATAATTTCGGGTATTTGGGGATATTTTGGGGCATTTGGGGATATTTTGGGGTATTTTGGGCTATTTTCAGGTATTTTGGTATATTTTGGTATATTTTTGGTATATTTTGGTATATTTTTGGATATTTCTGGTATATTTTTGGATATTTTGGATATTTTGGATATTTTGGGGCCCCTCAGATGGCCACGCTGTTCTCGATGTTCTCGGGGTCCAGGTAGGGCCATTTTGGGCCATTTTGGGCTATTTTGGTATATTTTGGTATATTTTTGGTATATTTTTGGTATATTTTTGGTATATTTTGGTATATTTTGGTATATTTTTGGTATATTTTTGGATATTTTTGGATATTTTGGGGCCCCTCAGATGGCCACGCTGTTCTCGATGTTCTTGGGGTCCAGGTAGGGCCATTTTGGGCTATTTTGGGCTATTTCGGTATATTTTGGGGATATTTTGGGCTATTTTGGTATATTTTGGTATATTTTGGGATATTTCTGGTATATTTTTGGATATTTTGGATATTTTGGGGCCCCTCAGATGGCCACGCTGTTCTCGATGTTCTCGGGGTCCAGGTAGGGACATTTTGGGCTATTTTGGGCTATTTTGGGCTATTTTCAGGTATTTTGGTATATTTTGGTATATTTTGGTATATTTTGGGATATTTCTGGTATATTTTTGGATATTTTGGATATTTTGGGGCCCCTCAGATGGCCACGCTGTTCTCGATGTTCTCGGGGTCCAGGTAGGGGTAGGGCCGCTCCAGCGCCGCGTTCCGGGCCCGGATCCGGCGGGAGATTCGGCGCAGGCGGCGCCGGAAGCGCCGGATCAGGCGCCGGGGGGCGCTCTCGGTGAAGTGACGGTCGGGGTAGTGACCCAGGGGGCGCTGCGGGAGGAACTGGGGTTACTGGGAGCACTGGGAGGGACTGGGGGGGACTGGGGGGGACTGGGAGGGACTGGGGGGGACTGGGAGGGAACTGGGAGGGAACTGGGAGGGACTGGGAGGGACTGGGATAAACTGGGAGGGACTGGGAGGGACTGGGAGGGACTGGGATAAACTGGGAGGGACTGGGAGGGACTGGGAGGGACTGGGATAAACTGGGAGGGAACTGGGAGGAACTGGGAGGGAACTGGGATAAACTGGGAAGGAACTGGGAGGAACTGGGAGGGAACTGGGATAAACTGGGAGGGACTGGGAGGGACTGGGAGGGGACTGGGAGGAACTGGGGGTCAGGAGTGGGTTTGGGGTCTCAGGGTCTGGGGTATTTTGGGGAGGGGTCTCTAGGGGATGGGGCATTTTGGGGTCGGGTTTGGTTGGTTTGGGTTGGGTTGGGTTGGGTTAGGTTTGGATTATTCAGATTTAGGTTGGTTTTGGGTGGGTTTGGGTCGGTTATTTTGGGGAGGGGTCCCAGGGGGGTGGGTTATTTTGGGGAGGGGTCTCACCATGTCCATGGGCTCGTTCCTCAGCACCCAGAGCACGGCTGGGGTTGGTTTAGGTTGGGTTGGGTTGGGTTGGGTTGGTTTAGGTCGGTTTAGGTTGGTTTAGGTTGGTTTTGGGTGGGTTTGGGGTCGGTTATTTTGGGGAGGGGTCCCAGGAGGATGGGTTAATTTGGGGAGAGGTCTCTGGGGGATGGGGCACTTTGGGGTTGGTTTGGGTTGGTTTAGGTTGGTTTAGGTTGGTTTTGGGTGGGTTTGGGTCGGTTATTTTGGGGAGGGGTCCCAGGGGTTGGGTTATTTTGGGGAGGGGTCTCACCATGTCCATGGGCTCGTTCCTCAGCACCCAGAGCACGGCCGGGGCTGGGTTGGGTTGGGTTGGGTTGGGTTTGGGTTGGGTTGGGTTGGGTTGGGTTGGGTTGGGTTTGGGTTGGGTTGGGTTGGGTTGGGTTTAGGTTGGTTTTGGGTGGGTTTGGGTTGGTTATTTTGGGGAGGGGTCCCAGGGGGTTGGGTTAATTTGGGGAGGGGTCTCTGGGGGATGGGGCACTTTGGGGTTGGTTTGGGTTGGGTTGGGTTGGGTTGGGTTGGGTTGGGTTTAGGTTGGTTTAGGTTGGTTTAGGTTGGTTTTGGGTGGGTTTGGGTCGGTTATTTTGGGGAGGGGTCCCAGGGGGCTGGGTTATTTTGGGGAGGGGTCTCACCATGTCCATGGGCTCATTCCTCAGCACCCAGAGCACGGCCAGGGTTGGTTTGAGTTGGGTTGGGTTGGGTTGGGTTGGGTTGGGTTGGGTTGGTTTGGGTTGGTTTGGGTTGGTTTAGGTTGGTTTTGGGTGGGTTTGGGTTGGTTTAGGTTGGTTTAGGTTGGTTTTGGGTGGGTTTGTGGTCGGTTATTTTGGGGAGGGGTCCCAGGGGGGTGGGTTAATTTGGGGAGGGGTCTCACCATGTCCATGGGCTCGTTCCTCAGCACCCAGAGCACGGCCGGGGTTGGGTTGGGTTGGGTTGGGTTGGGTTTGGGTTGGGTTGGGTTGGGTTGGGTTGGGTTGGGTTTGGGTTGGGTTGGGTTGGGTTGGGTTGGGTTTAGGTTGGGTTAGGTTGGTTTAGGTTGGTTTTGGGTGGGTTTGGGTCGGTTATTTTGGGGAGGGGTCCCAGGGGGCTGGGTTATTTTGGGGAGGGGTCTCACCATGTCCATGGGCTCATTCCTCAGCACCCAGAGCACGGCCAGGGTTGGTTTGAGTTGGGTTGGGTTGGGTTGGGTTGGGTTGGGTTGGTTTGGGTTGGTTTGGGTTGGTTTAGGTTGGTTTTGGGTGGGTTTGGGTTGGTTTAGGTTGGTTTAGGTTGGTTTTGGTTGGGTTTGTGGTCGGTTATTTTGGGGAGGGGTCCCAGGAGGGTGGGTTATTTTGGGGAGGGGTCTCACCATGTCCATGGGCTCGTTCCTCAGCACCCAGAGCACGGCCAGCACCGTGGCCGTGGTGTTCATGGCCGGCAGCGCCGCCAGGAATTCCTGCTCCGACAGCGCGGCCTTGGAGCGCGGCGGCGGCTCCCGCATGGCGGCCGGCGCGTTCGGGGGGAAGGCCGAGAGCTCAAACTGACCAGAAACGGGCGAGAGAGCCCAAAATGGGGCAGAGGGACCCCAAAAATGGGGAGAGGGACCCCAAAAATGGGGAGAGAGAGCCCAAAATGGGGGAGAGGGACCCCAAAAATGGGGAGAGAGACCCCAAAAATGGGGAGAGGGACCCCAAAAATGGGGGAGAGAGAGCCCAAAATGGGGGAGAGGGACCCCAAAAATGGGGAGAGAGACCCCAAAAATGGGGGAGAGAGACCAAAATGGGGCAGAGGGACCCCAAAAATGGGGAGAGAGAGCCCAAAATCCCCGAGCCCAAAATCCCCGAGCCCCCCCAGGAGCTCCTGAGACCCCCCCGAGCCCTCCCCAAATGCCCCCAGCCCCAAAACAGCCCCAGGACAGCGGGCAGTGGTCACTCGGGGTCACCTGGCGTCACTCAGTGGTCACTCAGCAGTCAGTGGTCACTCAGTGGTCAGTGGTCACTCTGGGGTCACCTGGGGTCACTCAGTGGTCACTCAGTGGTCAGTGGTCACTCTGGTCACTCAGTGGTCACTCAGTGGTCACTCAGTGGTCACTCAGGGTCAGTGGTCACTCAGTGGTCACTCTGGTCACTCAGTGGTCACTCTGGTCACTCTGGTCACCCAGTGGTCACTCAGAGTCACTCAGTGGTCACTCTGGTCACTCAGAGTCACTCAGTGGTCACTCAGGGTCACTCAGGGTCAGTGGTCACTCAGAGTCACTCAGTGGTCACTCAGAGTCACTCAGTGGTCACTCTGGTCACTCAGGGTCAGTGGTCACTCTGGTCACTCTGGTCACTCAGTGGTCACTCTGGTCACTCAGGGTCACTCAGTGGTCACTCTGGTCACTCAGTGGTCACTCTGGTCACTCAGTGGTCACTCAGTGGTCACTCTGGTCACTCTGGTCACTCTGGTCACTCAGGGTCACTCAGTGGTCACTCAGTGGTCACTCAGGTCACTCAGTGGTCACTCAGTGGTCACTCATTGGTCACTCATTGGTCACTCAGTGGTCACTCTGGTCACTCTGGTCACTCTGGTCACTCTGGTCACTCAGGGTCAGTGGTCACTCAGGGTCACTCAGTGGTCACTCTGGTCACTCAGTGGTCACTCAGTGGTCACTCTGGTCACTCTGGTCACTCTGGTCACTCTGGTCACTCAGGGTCACTCAGTGGTCACTCTGGTCACTCAGGGTCAGTGGTCACTCTGGTCACTCTGGTCACTCTGGTCACTCAGGGTCAGCGGTCACTCCGGCTCTCACCTGCCCGCTGTTGGTGGCCGCGTGCAGCGCCGAGCAGCTGAAGATGATGACGGTGACGAAGGTGACGAGGCCACGGCGCGACTCCAGCCGGGACGGCACGCCTGGCACGGCCCGGGCACCTGAGCCCACCTGAGCCCACCTGTGCCCACCTGTGCCCACCTGAGCCCACCTGAGCCCACCTGAGCCCCCCGTGCCCACCTGAGCCCACCTGAGCCCACCTGTGTCCACCTGAACCCACCTGAGCCCACCTGAACCCACCTGAGCCCACCTGAGCCCACCTGTGCCCACCTGAACCCACCTGTGCCCACCTGAGCCCCCCGTGCCCACCTGAGCCCACCTGAGCCCACCTGAGCCCACCTGTGCCCACCTGAGCTCACCTGAGCCCACCTGAGCTCACCTGTGCCCACCTGTGCCCACCTGAGCCCACCTGAGCCCACCTGAGCCCCCCGTGCCCACCTGAGCCCACCTGAGCCCACCTGTGTCCACCTGAACCCACCTGAGCCCACCTGAACCCACCTGAGCCCACCTGAGCCCACCTGTGCCCACCTGAGCCCACCTGAGCTCACCTGAGCCCACCCGAACCCACCTGTGCCCACCTGAACCCACCTGTGCCCACCTGAGCCCACCTGAGCCCACCTGAGCCCACCTGTGCCCACCTGAGCCCACCTGAACCCACCTGAGCCCACCTGAGCCCACCTGAGCCCACCTGTGCCCACCT
This sequence comes from Lonchura striata, assembly GCF_046129695.1. Taxonomy (NCBI): domain Eukaryota; kingdom Metazoa; phylum Chordata; class Aves; order Passeriformes; family Estrildidae; genus Lonchura; species Lonchura striata. Next base: position 1,583,589 of record NC_134636.1, on the reverse strand, counting down.
GAGCCCACCTGAGCCCACCTGAACCCACCTGAGCCCACCTGAACCCACCTGAGCCCCCCTGAGCCCACCTGAGCCCACCTGAGCCCACCTGTGCCCACCTGTGTCCACCTGAACCTACCTGAGCCCACCTGTGTCCACCTGAGCCCACCTGAGCCCACCTCGGTGCCCCCCGTGCCCACCTGTGCCCACCTGAACCCACCTGAACCCACCTGTGCCCACCTGAGCCCACCTGAGCACACCTGAGCCCACCTGTGCCCACCTGAACCCACCTGAGCCCACCTGTGCCCACCTGTGATCACCTGTGCCCACCTGTGCCCACCTGAGCCCACCTGAGCCCACCTGAGCCCACCTGAGCCCACCTGAGCCCCCCGTGCCCACCTGAGCCCACCTGTGCCCACCTGAGCCCACCTGAGCCCACCTGAGCCCACCTGAGCCCCCCGTGCCCACCTGAACCCACCTGAACCCACCTGAGCCCACCTGAACCCACCTGTGCCCACCTGTGCCCACCTGAGCCCACCTGTGCCCACCTGAGCCCCCCGTGCCCACCTGTGCCCACCTGAGCCCACCTGTGCCCACCTGAGCCCCCCGTGCCCACCTGTGCCCACCTGAACCCACCTGAGCCCACCTGTGCCCACCTGTGATCACCTGAGCCCACCTGAGCCCACCTGAGCCCACCTGTGATCACCTGAGCCCACCTGAGCCCACCTGTGCCCACCTGAGCCCACCTGAGCACACCTGAGCCCACCTGAGCCCACCTGTGCCCACCTGAGCCCACCTGAGCCCACCTGTGCCCACCTGAGCCCACCTGAACCCACCTGTGCCCACCTGAGCCCACCTGAGCCCACCTGAGCCCACCTGAGCCCACCTGTGCCCACCTGAGCCCACCTGAGCCCACCTGTGTCCACCTGTGCCCACCTGAGCCCACCTGTGCCCACCTGTGCCCACCTGTGCCCACCTGAGCCCACCTGAGCCCACCTGTGCCCACCTGTGCCCACCTGAGCCCACCTGAGCCCACCTGAGCCCACCTGAGCCCACCTGTGCCCACCTGTGCCCACCTGAGCCCACCTGAGCCCACCTGAGCCCACCTGTGCCCACCTGAGCCCACCTGAGCCCACCTGAGCCCCCCTGAGCCCACCTGAGCCCACCTGAGCCCACCTGAGCTCACCTGAGCCCACCTGAGCCCACCTGTGCCCACCTGTGCCCACCTGTGCCCACCTGAGCTCACCTGAGCCCACCTGAACCCACCTGTGCCCACCTGTGCCCACCTGAGCCCACCTGAGCCCACCTGTGCCCACCTGAGCCCCCCGTGCCCACCTGTGCCCACCTGAACCCACCTGAGCCCACCTGAGCCCACCTGAGCCCCCCGTGCCCACCTGTGCCCACCTGAACCCACCTGAGCACACCTGAACCCACCTGAGCCCCCCGTGCCCACCTGTGCCCACCTGAACCCACCTGAGCCCACCTGAGCCCACCTGAGCTCACCTGAGCCCACCTGAGCCCACCTGTGCCCACCTGAGCCCACCTGAGCACACCTGTGATCACCTGTGCCCACCTGAGCCCACCTGAGCCCACCTGAGCCCACCTGAGCTCACCTGAGCCCACCTGTGCCCACCTGAGCCCACCTGAGCCCACCTGAGCTCACCTGAGCCCACCTGAGCCCACCTGTGCCCACCTGAGCCCACCTGAGCCCACCTGAGCCCCCCGTGCCCACCTGAGCCCACCTGAGCACACCTGTGATCACCTGTGCCCACCTGAGCCCACCTGAGCCCACCTGTGCCCACCTGAGCCCACCTGAGCTCACCTGAGCTCACCTGAGCCCACCTGAGCTCACCTGAGCCCCCCGTGCCCACCTGAGCCCACCTGAGCCCACCTGTGCCCACCTGAGCACACCTGTGATCACCTGTGCCCACCTGAGCCCACCTGAGCTCACCTGAGCCCACCTGAGCCCACCTGTGCCCACCTGAGCCCACCTGAGCCCACCTGAGCCCACCTGTGCCCACCTGAGCCCACCTGAGCCCACCTGTGCTCACCTGAGCCCACCTGAGCCCACCTGTGCCCACCTGTGCCCACCTGTGCCCACCTGAGCCCACCTGAGCTCACCTGAGCCCACCTGTGCCCACCTGAGCCCACCTGAGCCCACCTGAACCCACCCGAACCCACCTGAGCCCACCTGAGCCCCCCGTGCCCACCTGAGCCCACCTGAGCTCACCTGAGCCCACCTGTGCCCACCTGTGCCCACCTGAGCCCACCTGAGCTCACCTGAGCCCACCCGAGCCCACCTGTGCCCACCTGAGCCCACCTGAGCTCACCTGAGCCCACCTGAGCCCACCTGAGCCCACCTGAGCTCACCTGAACCCACCTGAGCCCACCTGAGCCCACCTGAGCTCACCTGAGCCCACCTGTGCCCACCTGAGCCCACCTGAGCCCACCTGTGCCCACCTGTGCCCACCTGAGCCCACCTGTGCCCACCTGAACCCACCTGAGCCCCCCTGAGCCCCCCTGAGCCCACCTGAACCTACCCGTGCCCACCTGTGCCCACCTGAACCCACCTGAGCCCACCTGAGCCCACCTGAGCCCACCTCGGTGCCCCCCGTGCCCACCCGAACCCACCTGAGCCCACCTCGGTGCCCCCCGTGCCCACCTGAGCGCCGCCGGGCCAGGAATCCTCTCCTGAAGATTTCTCCCACCCAGGCCTGGAGCTCCGGGTCCTGCTGGACGGAGCCGTCGGACGGGTAATAGAGGGACAGCAGCGAGGTGACAAACCTGGGACAGTGGGGACATTGGGGACACTGGGGACATCAGGGACAGCACCGAGGTGACAAACCTGGGACAGTGGGGACAGTGGGGACACTGGGGACATCAGGGACAGCACCGAGGTGACAAACCTGGGACAGTGGGGACAGTGGGGACAAACCTGGGACAGTGGGGACAGCACCGAGGTGACAAACCTGGGACACCGAGGGGACATTGAGGGGACAGTGGGGACATCAATGGGGACATTGGGGACATCAACGGGGTAATAGAGGGACAGCAGCGAGGTGACAAACCTGGGACAGTGGGGACAGTGGGGGGACAGTGGGGACATCAACGGGGACAGTGGGGACATTGAGGACATCAATGGGGTAATAGAGGGACAGCAGCGAGGTGACAAACCTGGGACAGTGGGGACAGTGGGGACAAACCTGGGACAGTGGGGACATTGGGGTGACAAACCTGGGACACCGAGGGGACATTGGGGACAAACCTGGGACAGTGGGGACAGTGGGGACAAACCTGGGACAGTGAGGGGACATTGAGGGGACAAACCTGGGACAGTGGGGACAGCACCGAGGTGACAAACCTGGGACAGTGGGGACAGCGGGGACAAACCTGGGACAGTGAGGGGACATCAAGGGGACATCAGGGACATTGGGGACATTGGGGGGGTTGGGGACATCGGGGACATCAATGGGGTAATAGAGGGACAGGAGAGAGGACACGAACCTGGGGACATTGGGGACATCAGTGGGGACATCAGGGACATTGGGGGTTGGGGACACTGGGGACATCTGGGGACACTGGGATACAACAGGGCCACCACCCCCATGACAAATCTGGGGACACTGAGGGGACACTGAGGGTGGCATTGAGGTGACACTGAAGAGACATTGAGGTGACACTGAGGGGACATTGAGGACATTGAAGGAACACTGAGGGTGGCACTGAGGACACCGAGGTGACACCGAGGGGACACTGAGGTGACACTGAGGACATTGAGGGGACACTGAGGGCGGCACTGAGGACACCGAGGTGACACTGAGGACACTGAGGACACCGAGGGTGGCACTGAGGTGACACCGAGGTGACACCGGGGGGACACTGAGAACATTGAAGGAACACTGAGGGTGGCACTGAGGACACTGAGGAGACACCGAGGGTGGCACTGAGGACTCTGAGGGTGGCACTGAGGACACTGAGGACTCCGAGGGGACACCGGGGGGACACTGAGGACATTGAGGGGACACTGAGGGTGGCACTGAGGACACCAAGGTGACACCGAGAACATTGAAGGAACACTGAGGGTGGCACTGAGGACACTGAGGGTGGCACTGAGGACACTGAGGACACCGAGGTGACACCGAGGGGACACTGAGGGGGCACTGAGAACATTGAAGGAACACTGAGGGTGGCACTGAGGACATTGAGGTGACACTGAGAACACCGAGGTGACACCGAGGTGACACTGAGAACATTGAAGGAACACCGAGGGTGGCACTGAGGACACTGAGGACTCCGAGGGGACACTGGGGGGACACTGAGGACATTGAGGGGACACTGAGGGTGGCACTGAGGACACCGAGGTGACACTGAGGACACTGAGGACATTGAAGGAACACCGAGGGTGGCACTGAGGACACTGAGGAGACACCGAGGGTGGCACTGAGGACACCGAGGACATTGAGGTGACACTGAGGACACTGAGGACATTGAGGTGACACTGAGGGGACACTGAGAACATTGAAGGAACACCAAGGGTGGCACTGAGGACACTGAGGACACCGAGGTGACACCGGGGGGACACTGAGAACATTGAGGAGACACTGAGGGTGGCACTGAGGACACCGAGGTGACACTGAGGGGACACTGAGGACATTGAAGGAACACCGAGGGTGGCAGTGAGGACACCGAGGTGACACCGAGGGTGGCACTGAGGACTCTGAGGGTGGCACTGAGGACACTGAGGACACTGAGGACACTGAGGGGACACCGGGGGGACACGGGTGGCGCGGCGCGTCCCCGCTGTCCCCACCTGCGGATGGCCCGCCACACCTCGGTGGCGTCGCGGCCGAAGTGGTGGCGCTCGGTGGCCGCCACCCCGCGGTGCCGCAGGTCCCGCGGCAGCACCAGCGAGCGCCAGCGCAGCGCCCGCAGCCCCCGCGCCACCAGCGCCAGCAGCCCGCGCCGGCCCAGCGCCACCGCCTGCGGACATTGGGGACATTGGGGACATTGGGGACAGAGAGGGGACAGAGAGGGGACACCCCCGGTCCCGAAATTCCCACCCGAATACACCCAAAATCCCCAAATTCCCACCCAAAATCCCCAAATTTACACCCAAAACCCGCCCCATGACAGCCAGCAGCCCGCGCCGGCCCAGCGCCACCGCCTGCGGACATTGGGGACATTGGGGACAGAGAGGGGACACAGCGGGGACACCCCCGGTCTCGAAATTCCCACCCGAATACACCCAAAATCCCCAAATTTACACCCAAAATCCCCAAATTTACACCCAAAATCCCGCAATTCCCACCCAAAATCCCGCACCACCAGCGCCAGCCGGCCCTGACAGGACCCAGGGACAGCGAGGGGACATTGGGGACATCAAGGGGACACGGCAGGGACACCCCCGCTCCCGAAATTCCCACCCGAATACACCCAAAATCCCCAAATTTACACCCAAAATCCCCAAATTTACACCCAAATCCTGCAATTCCCACCCAAAATCCCCAAATTTACACCCAAAATCCCGCAATTCCCACCCAAAATGCCGCGCCACCAGCGCCAGCAGCCCGCGCCGGCCCAGCGCCACCGCCTGGGGACAGCGAGGGGACATTGGGGACAGAGAGGGGACACCCCCGCTCCCGAAATTCCCACCCGAATTCACCCAAAATCCCCAAATTTACACCCAAAATCCCGCAATTCCCACCCAAATCCCGCGTCACCAGCGCCAGCCAGCCCTGACAGGACCCAGGGACAGCGAGGGGACATTGGGGACATCAAGGGGACACGGCAGGGACACCCCCGCTCCCGGAATTCCCACCCGAATACACCCAAAATCCCCAAATTTACACCCAAAATCCCCCAATTCCCACCCAAATTCCCCCCCATGACAGCCAGCAGCTCGTGCCAGCCCAGTGCCACCGCCTGGGGACATTGGGGACATTGGGGACAGAGAGGGGACATCGAGGGGACACCCCTGGTCTCGAAATTCCCACCCAAATTCACCCAAAATCCCCAAATTTACACCCAAAATCCCCAAATTTACACCCAAATCCCGCCCCATGACAGCCAGCAGCCCGCGCCGGCCCAGTGCCACCGCCTGGGGACATTGGGGACATTGGGGACATTGGGGACAGAGAGGGGACACCCCCGCTCCCGAAATTCCCACCCGAATACACCCAAAATCCCCAAATTTACACCCAAAATCCCCAAATTTACACCCAAAATCCCGCAATTCCCACCCAAATCCCACGCCACCAGCGCCAGCCGGCCCTGACAGGACCCAGGGACAGCGAGGGGACATTGGGGACATTGGGGACAGAGAGGGGACACCCCTGGTCTCGAAATTCCCACCCGAATACACCCAAAATCCCAAAATTTACACCCAAAATCCCCAAATTCCCACCCAAAATCCCCAATTCCCACCCAAAATCCCCCAATTCCCACCCAAAATCCCCAATCCCGCCATCCCCCCCATTTCCAAACGCCCGGATCCCTCTGGGAACCCTCCTGGACCCCTCCCCCCTTTTACTGACCCCAGTGAAGCCCCCAGACCCACCCGGTGCCCCCAGACCCACCCCGTGCCCCCTGACCCGGTCGAAGCCCCCAGACCCACCCGGTGCCCCCCGGAGCCCCCAGACCCACCCGGTGCCCCCCGGAGCCCCCAGACCCACCCGGTGCCCCCCGGTGCCCCCAGACCCACCCCGTGCCCCCTCACCCTGTTGAAGCCCCCAGACCCACCCGGTGCCCCCCGTGCCCCCAGACCCACCCGGTGCCCCCAGACCCACCCGGTGCCCCCCATGCCCCCCTCACCCTGTTGAAGCCCCCAGACCCACCCAGTGCCCCCAGACCCTCCCGGTGCCCCCCGTGCCCCCTCACCCGGTCGAAGCCCCCAGACCCACCCGGTGCCCCCCGTGCCCCCCGTGCCCCCTGTGCCCCCTCACCCGGTCGAAGACCCCCCCGGGGTTGAGCAGGAAGCGGCGGGCAAGGACCCCGATCTGCACCGTGAACCGGGTGTGGGGCACCAGCAGCTGGGGGGCACGGGGGGCACGGGGGGCACCGTGAGATGGGGAGGGGGCACCGGGTGAGATGGGGGCACCGGGACATGGGGAGGGGGCACCGGGACATGGGGGGCACGGGGGGCACCGGGAGATGGGGAGGGGGCACCGGGTGAGATGGGGGCACCGGGACATGGGGGGCACGGGGTGAGACAACTGGGGGGCACCGGGACATGGGGGGCACGGGGGGCACCGTGAGGTGGGGAGGGGGCACCGGGACATGGGGGGCACAGGGACATGGGGGGCACCGGGACATGGGGGGCACAGGGAATTGGGGGGCCACCGTGAGGTGGGGAAGGGGCACAGGGAATTGGGGGGCACCGGGAATTGGGGAGGGGGCACCGGGAACAGGGGGGCACCTGGACATGGGGGGCATGGGGGGCACTGTGAGGTGGGGAGGGGGCACCGGGAACAGGGGGCACGGGGGGCACGGGGTGAGACGGGGGCACTGGGACATGGGGGGCACGGGGGTGTCAGAGAAATGGGGAGGGGGCACCGGGACATGGGGGGCACAGGGACATGGGGGACACAGGGAATTGGGGGGCACTGGGACATGAGGGGCACCGGGGCACGGGGTGAGGGGGGCACCGTGAGATGGGGGGCACGGGGAATTGGGGGGCACGGGGAATTGGGGAGGGGGCACAGGGACATGGGGGGCACAGGGAATTGGGCAGGGGGCACCGGGACATGGGGGGCACGGGGGGCACAGGGACATGGGGGGGCACCGGGATTTTTTGGGATTTGGGACTTTTCAGAACAGGAATTTTGGGGGTTTGGGGCTGGGATTTTTGGGGATTTGGGATTTCCGGGCGGGATTTTTTTGCTGTTTGGTTTCTCCAATCGGGATTTCTTTACGATTTGTTTTTTCCGGTTGGGATTTTTTTGCTGTTTGGATTTTCCAGGCGGGATTTTTTTCCCGTTTGGTTTTTCCAGGCGGGATTTTTTTCCCGTTTGGTTTTTGCAATCGGGATTTTTTTCCCGTTTGGTTTTTCCAATCGGGATTTTTTTCCCGTTTGGTTTTTCCAGGCGGGATTTTTTTCCCGTTTGGTTTTTCCAGGCAGGATTTTTTTGCTGTTTGGTTTTTCCGGGCGGGATTTTTTTCCCGTTTGTTTTTTCCGGGCGGGATTTCTTTAGGATTTTCGGAATTTTTCCGGGGGGTACCTTGAAGAGCGGGTGCTGCGGGGGCAGCCGGCGCAGCGTGGCCAGGGCGAACACCTCTCCCAGCAGGTGGGCGCGCAGCAGGTGCGTCAGCCCCTCGTGCACCTGGAACTCGGCGCTGCGCACCCAGGCCTTGGCCAGCGCCCAGAGCCACGGCGGGTCCTGCGGCACGAACACCGGCGCGGAGGGACCCGGCTCCTGGGACAGCTGGGAACCCCAAAATACAGCTGAGAACCCCGAAATCCTGAGGGGAGCCCCAAAATCCATCAGGGAACCCCGAAATCCTGAGGGGAGCCCAGGCCTTGGCCAGCGCCCAGAGCCACGGCGGGTCCTGCGGCACGAACACCGGCGCGGAGGGACCCGGCTCCTGGGACAGCTGGGAACCCCAAAATACAGCTGAGAACCCCAAAATACAGCTGGGAACCCAAAAATACAGCTGAGAACCCCAAAATCCTGAGGGGAGCCCCAAAATCCTGAGGGGCGCCCCGGCCTTGGCCAGCGCCCAGAGCCACGGCGGGTCCTGCGGCACGAACACCGGCGCGGAGGGACCCGGCTCCTGGGACAGCTGAGAACCCCAAAATCCATCAGGGAACCCCGAAATCCATCAGGGAACACCAAAATCCATCAGGGAACTCCAACATCCTGAGGGGAGCCCCGAAATCCTGAGGGGAGCCCAGGCCTTGGCCAGCGCCCAGAGCCACGGCGGGTCCTGCGGCACGAACACCGGCGCGGAGGGACCCGGCTCCTGGGACAGCTGGGAACCCCAAAATACAGCTGAGAACCCCAAAATACAGCTGGGAACCCAAAAATACAGCTGAGAACCCAAAAATACAGCTGAGAACCCCAAAATCCATCAGGGAACACCAAAATCCATCAGGGAACCCCAAAATCCTGAGGGGAACCCCAAAATCCATCAGGGAATCCCAAAATCCATCAGGGGAACCCCAAAGTCCTGAGGGGAACCCCAAAATCCATCAGGGAACACCAAAGTCCTGAGGGGAACCCCAAAATCCAGCTGAGAACCCCAAAATCCATCAGGAAACCCCAAAATCCATCAGGGAACCCCGAAATCCATCAGGGAACCCCGAAATCCTGAGGGGAACCCCAAAATCCATCAGGGAACCCCAAAGTCCTGAGGGGAACCCCAAAATCCATCAGGGAACCCCAAAATCCATCAGGGAACCCCAAAGTCCTGAGGGGAACCCCAAAATCCATCAGGGAACCCCAAAGTCCTGAGGGGAACCCCAAAATCCAGCTGAGAACCCCAAATTCCATCAGAGAACCCAAAATTCAATCAGGGAACCCCGAAATCCATCAGGGAACCCCAAAATCCATCAGGGAACCCCAAAGTCCTGAGGGGAACCCCAAAAATCCAGGTGGGAAACCCGAAATCCATCAGGGAACCCCGAAATCCATCAGGGGAACCTCAAAATTCCATCAGGGAACCCCAAAGTCCTGAGGGGAACCCCAAAAATCCAGGTGGGAAACCCGAAATCCATCAGGGAACCCCGAAATCCATCAGGGGAACCTCAAAATTCCATCAGGGAACCCCAAATCCATCAGGGGAACCCCAAACTGGCACCCCAAAAACTGTCACAGGGGCTCCAAAAGTGTCAGGGAATCCCAAACCATCCCAGGGACCCCAAACGGACACAGGGACCCCAAAAGGATCAGAACACCTCAAAATCCATCAGGGAACCCCAAAATCCATCAGGGGAAACCCAAAATCCAGCTGGGAACCCCAAAATCCATCAGGGAATCCCAAAATCCATCAGGGGAACCCCAAAATCCATCAGGGAACCCCAAAAGGGTCAGAGGAACCCCAAAAGTGACACCCCAAAACCATCACAGCGACCCCAAAGCCTTACAGGGTTTTTGGGGTCCATTTTTGGGTTTTTGGGGTCCGTTTTCGGGGTTTTGGGGTCGGGGTCGATTTTTGGGGTGAGTTTTGGGGTTTTTGGGGTCCCAGCTGGCTGGTGAGGGGCAGCAGTTCCCCCATTCCCAGTGGGAATCCTCCCTGTTCCATCCCCCCATTTAAAATCCCCCCCAGTTTTGGGTTTTTGGGGTCCATTTTTGGGGGTTTTGGGGTGAGTTTTGGGGTTTTTGGGTTTTGGGGTGGGTTTTTGGGGTTTGTTTTTATGTTTTTGGGGTCCGGGGTGGGTTTTTGGGGTGAGTTTTGGGGTTTTTGGGGTGGGTTTTTGGGTTTTTTGGGTTTTTGGGTGAGCTTTGGGGTGAGTTTTGGGGTTTCTGGGTTTTGGGGTGAGTTTTGGGGTGAGTTTTGGGGTTTTGGGGTGAGTTTTTGGGGTCCATTTTTGAGGTTTTTGGGGTCGGGGTGAGTTTTGGGGTGAGTTTTGGGGTTTTTGGGGTCCCAGCTGGATAGCAAGGGGCAGCAGGTCGCCGTCGGGGCGCTGGTGCAGCAGGGTTGAGTTTTGGGGTGAGTTTTGGGGTTTTTGGGGTTTTGGGGTGAGTTTTGGGGTGAGTTTTGGGGTGAGTTTTGGGGTTTCTGGGTTTTGGGGTGAGTTTTGGGGTGAGTTTTGGGGTTTTTGGGTCCCACCTGGATGGCGAGGGGCAGCAGGTCGCCGTCGGGGCGCTGGTGCAGCAGGCACAGCGGGGCGGCCACGAAGGTGGGGCGCCCGTCGATGACGGCGGTGGGGAGCCCCTGCAGCACCCCGTAATCGGCCAGGTAGATGTTCCCTGCCTGGGGAGCACCCCAAAATCAGGGGAACCCCAAAAACCGGGGGGAAACCCCGGCCTGGGATCCCCCAAATCCTGGAATAACCCCAAATCCTGGGAAAAACCCCAAATCCTGGGGAAAAACCCCAAATCCCAGCACCCCGTAATCGGCCTGGGAGATGTTCCCTGCCTGAAGGACACCCCAAAATCAGGGTTTTGGGGTGATTTTGGTGGTTTTAGGGTGCCCACCTCCATCTCCCGGCACCCAGGCCCAGTCTGGGAGCCACCATGGGGGTTTTAATTTGGGGTTTCTCTTTGGGGTTTCTCTTTGGGGTTTTTGGTGGTTTTGGGGTGTTTTGGGGTGTTTTTGGGGTTTTTGGGGTGATTTTGGTGGTTTTGGGGTGCCCACCTCCATCTCCTGGCGCAGGGAGGTCCCTGGGCTGAGGCTGGGGCCACCATGGGGGTTTTAACTTGGGGTTTCTCTTTGGGATTTTTCTTTGGGGTTTTTGGGGTTTCTGTGGTTCCCAATTGGTATTTTTGGGGTGTTTTTGGGATTTTTGGGGTGATTTTGGTGGTTTTGGGGTGCCCACCGCCATCTCCCGGCGCAGGGAGGTGCCCGGGCCCAGGCTGGGGCCACCATGGGGGTTTTAATTTGGGGTTTCTCTTTGGGGTTTCTCTTTGGGTTTTTTGGTGGTTTTGGGGTGTTTTGGGGTGTTTTTGGGATTTTTGGGGTAATTTTGGTGTTTTTGGGGTGCCCACCTCCATCTCCTGGCGCAGGGAGGTGCCCGGGCCCAGGCTGGGGCCACCATGGGGGCGTTTGGTTGGGGTGTTTATTTGGGGTTTCTCTTTGGGGTTTTTGGTGGTTTTGGGGTGTTTTGGGGTGTTTTGGGGTGTTTTTAGGGTGATTTTGGTAATTTTGGGGTGCCCACCTCCATCTCCCGGCGCAGGGAGGTGCCCGGGCCCAGGCTGGGACCACCATGGGGGTTTTAATTTGGGGTTTCTCTTTGGGGTTTCTCTTTGGGGTTTTTGGGGTTTCTGTGGTTCCCAATTGGTATTTTTGGGGTGTTTTGGGGTGTTTTTGGGGTGATTTTGGTGGTTTTGGGGTGCCCACCTCCATCTCCCGGCGCAGGGAGGTGCCCGGGCCCAGGCTGGGGGCCACCATGGGGGTTTTAATTTGGGGTTTCTCTTTGGGGTTTCTCTTTGGGGTTTTTGGTGGTTTTGGGGTGTTTTTGGGGTGTTTTTGGGGTTTTTGGGGTGATTTTGGTGTTTTTGGGGTGCCCACCTCCATCTCCCGGCGCAGGGAGGTGCCCGGGCCCAGGCTGGGGGCCACCATGGCCTCGCTGACGGGGAAGTTGGGGGGCAGGCGGCGGCAGCGGCGCAGCAGGACGGGGTTCACCCCGCTCAGGAACTGCTCCCCGAAAAACGCGTCCTCCTGCCAGTGCCGCAGCACGTACTCTGGGGACACAGGGGACACTTGGGGACAGCTGGGGACACTTGGGGACACCCCCCAGACCCCCCCCAACTCCTGCGACACCCCCAGGACCCTCCCCAGTAACCCCAGAGTTTTGGGATCCCCGAAATCGCCTCTGGGATCCCCCAAATTTTTGTGTCATCCATCCCAAATGTCCCCTGTGTCACCTCCTGGGTCCCTCCGATGTCCCCAATGTCCCATATCCTCAAAATGTCCCCCAATGTCCCCAGTGTCCCCAGTGTCCCACAGTGTCCCCAATGTCCCAAATGCCACAACGTTCCCAATGTCCCCAATGTCTCCCTGATGTCCCCAATGTCCCCAGTCCCAGCAATGTCCCCAGTGTCCCCAAATGTCCCCAAATCCCCCCAATCTCCCACAATGCCCCCAAATATCCCAAATCACGCCAATGTCCCCAATGTCCTCCTGATGTCCCCAATGTCCCCAATCCCCCCGGTGTCCCCAATGTCCCCAGTGTCCCCAATGTCCCCAGTGTCCCCAGTGTCCCCAATGTCCCCAACCCCCCAATGTCCCCCAATGTCCCCAGTGTCCCAAATCACCCCAATGTCCCCAAATGTCCCCAGTAACCCCCAACGTCCCCAATATCCCAAATCCCCCCAATCCCCCCAATGTCCCCAATGTCCCCAAACCTCCCAATCCCCCCAATCCCCCCGGTGTCCCCACTGTCCCCATTGTCCCCAACCCCCCCAATGTCCCCAACCCCCCCAATGTCCCCCGTGTCCCCAATGTCCCCAGTGTCCCCAGTGTCCCCAGTGTCCCCAATGCCCCAAATGTCCCCAATGTCCCCAAACCCCCCCAGTGTCCCCAATGCCCCCAATGCCCCCAATGTCCCCAACCCCCCCAGTGTCCCCAATGCCCCCAATGCCCCCAATGTCCCCAACCCCCCCAGTGTCCCCAGTGTCCCCGATGTCCCCAATGTCCCCCCAATGTCCCCAGTGTCCCCAGTGTCCCCAGTGTCCCCAGTGTCCCCAGTGCCCCCAGTGTCCCCAGTGTCCCCAATGCCCCAGTGTCCCCAGTGTCCCCGCTGTCCCACCAGTGACGGGCGTGTGGAAGCTCTGGAACACGCGGGTCATGGCCTCCACGCTGGGCCACGAGCAGGGCCGGGCCAGGAACCCCCGCAGCTTGGCCTCCAGGTTCCTGGGACAGCGGGGACATGGGGACATGGGGACATGGGGACATGGGGACATTGGGGGGATTGGGGACATTGGGGACATTGGGGACATTGGGGGATTGGGGACATTGGGGACACTGGGGACATGGGGACATTGGGGGGATTGGGGACATTGGGGACACTGGGGACATTGGGGACATTTGGGACATTGGGGACATTGGGGGGACAGTGGGGACATTGGGGACATTGGGGACATTGGGGGATTGGGGACATTGGGGACACTGGGGACATTGGGGACATTTGGGACATTGGGGACATTGGGGACATTGGGGGGACAGTGGGGGGATTGGGGGAGGGTTTGGGCAGGGCCGGGTTTGGGGTCAGGGGTCTGAGAGGGGTCACTCATTGGTCACTCAGGGTCACTCAGGGGTCACTTGGGGTGGGGTCAGGGGTCAGGGGTCGGGGTCACTCAGGGGTCACTCAGGGGTCACTCAGAGGTCAGGGATCAGGATCACTCAGGGGTTGGGGTCACTCAGGGGTCGGAGGTCAGGGGTCGGGGTCACTCAGGGGTCGGGGTCACTCAGGGGTCGGAGGTCAGGGGTCGGGGTCACTCAGGGGTCGGGGTCACTCAGGGGTCAGGGGTCAGGGGTCAGGGGTCAGGGGTCGGGGTCACTCAGGGCTCAGGGGTCAGGGGTCACTCAGGGGTCACTCAGGGGTCAGGGGTCAGGGGTCGGGGTCACTCAGGGGTCAGGGGTCAGGGGTCGGGGTCACTCAGGGGTCAGGGATCAGGGTCACTCAGGGGACAGGGGTTGGGGTCACTCAGGGGTCAGGGGTCGGGGTCACTCAGGGGTCGGGGTCACTCAGGGGTCAGGGGTCGGGGTCACTCAGGGGTCACTCAGGGGTCACTCAGGGGTCAGGGGTCAAGGGTCTGGGTCACTCAGGGGTCGGGGTCACTCAGGGGTCAGGGGTCACTCAGGGGTCAGGGGTCGGGGTCACTCAGGGGTCACTCAGGGGTCAGGGGTCAGGGGTCACTCAGGGGTCAGGGTCACTCAGGGGTCACTCAGGGGTCAGGGGTCACGGGTCAGGGGTCTGGGTCACTCAGGGGTCGGGGTCACTCAGGGGTCAGGGGTCACTCAGGGGTCGGGGTCACTCAGGGGTCAGGGGTCACTCAGGGGTCAGGGGTCGGGGTCACTCAGGGGTCGGGGTCACTCAGGGGTCGGAGGTCAGGGGTCGGGGTCACTCAGGGGTCGGGGTCACTCAGGGGTCGGGGTCACTCAGGGGTCAGGAGTCAGGGGTCAGGGGTCGGGGGTCGGGTCACTCAGGGGTCGGGGTCACTCAGGGGTCGGGGTCACTCAGGGGTCGGGGTCACTCAGGGGTCACTCAGGGGTCAGGGGTCAGGGGTCAGGGGTCGGGTCACTCACGCGGCGCTGCCCCGCAGGTAGAAGGCCGAGGCCTTGGCCAGCGAGTAGCTGAGGTCGGGCTCCAGCGGCGTCCCCAGGGGCAGAGCCCAGGGCAGGCCCGGGGCAAAGGGAGCCAGCCTGGCCAGGTGGGACACACCTGAGACAGGTGGGACACACCTGGACACACCTGGGCAGGTGGGACACACCTGGGACAGGTGGGACACACCTGGGACACACCTGGACACACCTGGGACACACCTGGGACACACCTGGACACACCTGAGACAGGTGGGACACACCTGGACACACCTGAGACACACCTGGGACACACCTGGGACACACCTGAGACACACCTGGACACACCTGGGACACACCTGAGACAGGTGGGACACACCTGGACACACCTGAGACACACCTGGACACACCTGGGCAGGTGGGACACACCTGGGACACACCTGAGACAGGTGGGACACACCTGGACACACCTGGGACACACCTGAGACAGGTGGGACACACCTGGGACACACCTGGACACACCTGGGACACACCTGAGACAGGTGGGACACACCTGGGACGCACCTGGGACACACCTGGACACACCTGGACACACCTGGGACACACCTGGGACACACCTGAGACAGGTGGTACACACCTGGGACACACCTGGGACACACCTGGACACACCTGGGACACCTGGGGACAGCTGAGATACACCTGGGGCGTCACACGCACACCTGGGGGGTGTCACACGCACACCTAGGGGGTGTCACACGCACACCCGGGGTGTCACACACACGCACACCTGGCCGTGTCACCCCCCCAGGTGACAGCGTCACCGTCCCTCACCTGTAGCGCCGCCGCTGCTGCACCAGGTACCGGCGGCGCTGCCGCTGCAGCCGCGGGTGTCGCTCCATGGCCGGCGTCCGGGCTGCGGACAGGTGACACGGGTGACACAGGTGACATGGGTGACACGGGTGTCATGGGTATCACAGGTGTCATGGGTGTCACGGGTGTCGTGGGAGTGTCCCCAGGTGTGTCCCCACCCCCCCAGGTGCATCCCCAGCTGTCCCAGGTGTCCTCAGGTGCATTCTCAACTGTCCCCATGTGTCCCCATGTGTCCCCAGGTGTCCCCATGCCCTCCTGGGTGCCCACCTGTGCCCTCAGGCAGCTCCCAGGTGTTACCCCAGGTGTTCCCCCAGGTGTTCCCGTGCCCACCTGTGCCCTCAGGCAGCTCCCAGGTGTTACCCCAGGTGTTCCCCCAGGTGTTCCCGTGCCCACCTGTGCCCTCAGGCAGCTCCCAGGTGTTACCCCAGGTGTTCCCCCAGGTGTTCCCGTGCCCACCTGTGCCCTCAGGCAGCTCCCAGGTGTTACCCCAGGTGTTCCCCCAGGTGTTCCCGTGCCCACCTGTGCCCTCAGGCAGCTCCCAGGTGTTACCCCAGGTGTTCCCCCAGGTGTTCCCGTGCCCACCTGTGCCCTCAGGCAGCTCCCAGGTGTTACCCCAGGTGTTCCCCCAGGTGTTCCCGTGCCCACCTGTGCCCTCAGGCAGCTCCCAGGTGTTACCCCAGGTGTTCCCCCAGGTGTTCCCCCAGGTGTCCCCGTGCCCACCTGTGCCCTCGGGCAGCTCCCCAGTGTCCCAGCTGTCCCCAGGTGTGTCCCCATGTGTCCCCAGGTGTCCCCATGCCCTCCTGGGTGCCCACCTGTGCCCTCGGGCAGCTCCCAGGTGTCCCCAGCTGTCCCCAGGTGTGTCCCCAGGTGTCCCCAGGTGTCCCCATGCCCCCCTGGGTGCCCACCTGTGCCCTCGGGCAGCTCCCAGGTGCCGTAGCCCTGCAGCCAGCGGTAGCAGGGGAAGTGGAAAGGGCCCAGGAGAGCGGCGGCGTCACCGGGGTCACCTGCGGGGACAGGCGGCACCGCTCGGGTGACAACACCGCGGGTGGCACAGGTGTCACTCGACAGACTGATGTCACCTGTACTGTCACAGGTGTCACCTGTGGGGGTGACGTCACCTGGGGTGACACAGGTGGCACCCATCAGGTGATGTCACCCGGAATGTCACAGGTGTGACCTGTGGGGTGATGTCACCTGGGGTGGCACAGGTGTGACCTGTAGGGGTGATGTCACCCGGAATGTCACAGGTGTCACCTGTGGGGTGATGTCACCTGGAGAGGCACAGGTGTCACCTGCAGGGGTGATGTCACCGGGTGTGGCACAGGTGTGACCTGTGTGGGTGACATCACCTGTGCCATCACAGGTGTCACTTGACAGACTGATGTCACCTGTACTGCCACAGGTATCACCTGCAGAGATGACATCACCTGTACTGTCACAGCTGTCACCTGTGGGGGTGACGTCACCTGGACTGGCACAGGTGTCACCCATCAGGTGACGTCACCTGGACTGGCACAGGTGGCACCCATCAGGTGACGTCACCTGTGCCATCACAGGTGCCACCTGCGCCATCAGCCTCACCTGCGGCGGCAGTGCCGGTGTCACCCTCGCCATCCTCGGTGTCACCCTCGCTGTCCTCGGTGTCACCCTCGCTGTCCTCAGGCTCCTCCTCCTCCTCCTCGGTGTCACCCGTCCCCTCGCTGTCACCTTCCTCCTCCTCCTCGCTGTCACCTTCCTCTTCCTCGCTGTCACCTTCCTCCTCCTCCTCCTCCTCCTCCTCCTCCTCGCTGTCCTCGCTGTCCTCGCTGTCGGAGGTGTCGGGGGTGTCGGGGGTGTCCCCAGGGGTGTCGCCGGGGGTGTCCCCGCGCTGTTCCCACACGGTGACGCTCTCCAGGTACCAGGAGCTCTCGGGGAGGCCCCCGCAGGGCCCCTTGTGCACCCGGAGCAGCAACAGGCGGCCCAGGGGGCGGGGGACGGGGACGCGGTACTCTGTCACCTGCAGGGACACCGGGGACACCGTCAGTGTCACTGTGTCATTGTCATTGTCACTGTGTCACTGTCACTGTGTCACTGTCACTGTCACCGTCAGTGTCGCTGTGTCACTGTCACTGTCACTGTGTCACTGTGTCACTGTCACTGTGTCACTGTGTCACTGTCACTGTGTCACTGTCACTGTCACCGTCAGTGTCGCTGTGTCACTGTCACTGTCACTGTGCCACTGTCACTGTCACTGTGCCACTGTCACTGTCACTGTGTCACTGTCACCGTCAGTGTCCCTGTGTCACTGTCACTGTCACCGTCACTGTCACTGTGTCACTGTCACTGTGACCATCAGTGTCCCTGTGTCACTGTCACTGTCACCGTTACTGTCACTGTGTCACTGTCACTGTGACCATCAGTGTCACTGTGTCACTGTCACTGTCACTGTGCCACTGTCACTGTGTCATTGTCACTGTGTCACTGTCACTGCATCACTGTCACTGTCACTGTGTCACTGTCACTGTCACTGTGCCACTGTCACTGTATCATTGTCACTGTGTCACTGTCACTGCATCACTGTCACTATCGCTGTGTCACTGTCACTGTGTCATTGTTGCTGTGTCACTGTCACTGTGTCATCGTCACTGTGTCACTGTCTCTGTGTCACTGTATCACTGTCACTGTCACTGTGTCACTGTCACTGTCACTGTGCCACTGTCACTGTGTCATTGTCACTGTGTCACTATCGCTGTGTCACTGTCACTGTGTCATTGTTGCTGTGTCACTGTCACTGTGTCATTGTCACTGTGTCACTGTCACTGCATCACTGTCACTGTCACTGTGTCACTGTCACTGTCACTGTCACTGTGCCACTGTCACTGTGTCATTGTCACTGTGTCACTGTCACTGTGTCACTGTCACTGTGTCATTGTTGCTGTGTCACTGTCACTGTGTCATCGTCACTGTGTCGCTGTCTCTGTGTCACTGTATCACTGTCACTGTCACTGTGTCACTGTCACTGTCACTGTGTCACTGTCACTGTGTCACTGTGTCACTGTATCACTGTCACCGTCAGTGTCACTGTGTCACTGTCACTGTGTCATTGTCACTGTGTCACTGTCACTGCGTCACTGTCACTATCGCTGTGTCACTGTCACTGTGTCATTGTTGCTGTGTCACTGTCACTGTGTCATTGTCACTGTCACTGTCACTGCATCACTGTCACTGTCACTGTGTCACTGTCACTGTCACTGTGCCACTGTCACTGTGTCATTGTCACTGTGTCACTGTCACTGTGTCACTGTCACTGTGTCATTGTTGCTGTGTCACTGTCACTGTGTCATCGTCACTGTGTCACTATCACTGTCACTGTGTCACTGTCACTGTGTCACTGTCACCTTGCTCTTCAGCCACTGCCCCGGCAGTGTCACTGTCACCATGGTCAGGCCACCGCCGCTGTCACCGTGGCTGTGTCACCACTGTCACCATGGCCATGTCACTGTTGTCACCATGGCTGCGCCATCACCGTTGCTGCCACCACGGCTGTGCCACCATCACTGTGTCACCATGGCTGTGCCACCATGGCTGTGTCACCATTGTCACCATGGCTTCGTCACCATGGCTGTGTCACCATTGTCACCACGGCTGTATCACCATTGTCACCATGGCTGTGCCACCATGGCTGTGTCACCATTGTCCCCATGCTCTGTCACCGTTGCTGTGTCACCGTTGTCACCTTTGCTGTGTCACCGCCACCACTGTCACCGCCAGGCCATCGCTGTCACCACCGCTGTGTCACCGTTGTCACCATTGCTGTGTCACCGTTGCCACCGTTGTCACCTTCGCTGTGTCACCGCCACCGCTGTCACCACCACCAGGCCACCGTCACCGTGCCACCGCTGCCACCTCGCCGTGCCGCCACCACCGTGCCACTGCCACCACCGACACCCCCTGGGGAACAACATCACCATTGTCACCGTTGCCACCGTCGCTGTCACCATCGCTGCGTCACCGTCGCTGTGCCACCACTGCCACCCCCATTGTGTCACCACTGTCACCATCGCTGTGTCACCGTTTCTGTGCCATTGTTGTCACCATCGCTGTGTCACCATCGCTGTGCCACCACTGCCACCCCCCTTGTGTCACCATCGTCACCATCTCTGTGTCACCCTTTCTGTGCCATCATTGTCACCATCGCTGTGTCACCGTTTCTGTGCCATCGTTGTCACCATCACTGTGTTACCATCGCTGTGTCACCATCACTGTGCCACCATTGCCACCTCCATTGTGTCACCACTGTCATCATCACTTGTCACCACTGCCACCCCCCTTGTGTCACCATCTCTGTGTCACCCTTTCTGTGCCATCGTTGTCACCGTTGCTGTGTCACCATCGCTGCGTCACCGTCACTGTGTCACCATTGTCACTATTGCTGTGTTACCATTGTCACCATCTGCGTCACCATCATTGTGCCACCACTGTGTCACCATTGTCGCCATCTGTGTCACCATTGTCACCATCACTGCGTCACCATTGTCACCATCGCTGTGTCACCCTTTCTGTGCCATCATTGTCACCGTTGCTGTGTCACCATCGCTGCGTCACCGTCACTGTGTCACCATTGTCACTATTGCTGTGTTACCATTATCGCCATCTGTGTCACCGTCATTGTGCCACCACTGTGTCACCGTTGTCACCATCTGTGTCCCCATTGTCACCATCGCTGTGTCACCGTTACGGGGTCACCATCGCCACCATCACTGTGTCACCATTGTCACCACCTGCGTCACCATCATTGTGCCTGCCACCACTGTGTCACCATCTGTGTCCCCATTGTCACCATCTCTGTGTCACCCTTTCTGTGCCATCGTTGTCACCGTTGCTGTGTCACCATCGCTGCGTCACCGTCACTGTGTCACCATTGTCACTATTGCTGTGTTACCATTGTCACCATCTGTGTCACCATCATTGTGCCACCAATGTGTCACCACTGTCACCATTGCTGTGTTACCATTGTCACCATCTGCGTCACCATCATTGTGCCACCAATGTGTCACCATTGTCACCATCTGTGTCACCATTGTCACCATCACTGCGTCACCATTGTCACCATCTGTGTCCCCATTGTCACCATCACTGTGTCACCATTGTCACCATCACTGTGTCACCGTCACTGTGTCACCATTGTCACCATCACTGTGTCACCATTGTCACCTCCTCTGTGTCCCCATTGTCACCATCGCTGTGTCACCCTTTCTGTGCCATCGTTGTCACCATTGCTGTGTCACCATCGCTGCGTCACCGTCACTGTGTCACCATTGTCACTATTGCTGTGTTACCATTGTCACCATCTGTGTCACCGTCATTGTGCCGCCACTGTGTCACCATCTGTGTCACCACTGTCACCTCCTCTGTGTCACCACTGTCACCATCGCTGTGTCACCATTGTCACCTCCTCTGTGTCACCATTGTCACTGTCACTGTGTCACCACTGTCACCATTTCTGCGTCACCACTGTCACCATCGCTGTGTCACCATTGTCACCACCACTGTGTCACCACTGTCACCCCCATTGTGTCACCACTGTCACCATCGCTGTGTCACCATTGTCACCACCATTGTGTCACCACTGTCACCCCCACTGTGTCACCACTGTCACCATTTCTGCGTCACCACTGTCACCATCGCTGTGTCACCATTGTCACCACCATTGTGTCACCATTGTCACCTCCTCTGTGTCACCGCTGTCCCCTCCATTTTGTCCCCTCCATTGTGTCACCGCTGTCACCCCCACTGTGTCATCATTGTCACCACCATTGTGCCACTGCTGCCACCCCCACAGTGTCACCACTGTCACCCCTGTTGTGTCACCGCTGCCACCCCCGCAGTGTCCCGTGGTGTCCCTGCCCCGCCCTCGATGGCGACACCGTCCCCGTGTCCCCAGGGCCACCCACGCCGTGTCACCGCCCGGCCGCGCCCTGGCTGCCACTGCCACCGCCTGTCCCCTCCCCGCCGGGTCCCCTCTGGGGGGTTGGGGACGTTTGGGGACACCTGGGTCCCTCCTGGGGACACCTGGGGCCATTTCTGGGGATGTTTGGGGACACCTGGGTCCCTCTTGGGGACACCTGGGGCCATTTCTGGGGATGTTTGGGGACACCTGGATCCCTCTTGGGGACACCTGGGACCATTTTTGGGGACATTTGGGTCACTTTGAGGACATTTGGGGACACCTGTGTCCCTCTTGGGGACACCTAGAGCCATTTTTGGGGACATTTGGGTGACTCTGGGGACATTTGGGGACACCTGTGTCCCTCTTGGGGACACCTGGGACCATTTTTGGGGACATTTGGGACCATTTTTGGGGATGTTCAGGTCACTTTAGGGACATTTGGGGACATCTGGGTCGCTTTAGGGGATTGGGACATACAAACCCCCCCCAAAATGTCCCCAAGAGCCCCTAAATGTCCCCAAATCCCGCAGATCCCCCCAGATGTCCCCAAATCCCGCCAAATCCTCTCTCAATCCCCCCCAAACCCCCCAAATTTCCCCAAATCCCCCTCAAATTCCCCCAATCCCCCCCAAATCCTCCCTCAGCGCCCCCAAAATCCCCCCAAGACCCCCTGAAATCCCCCCAAATCCCCCCAGCCCCCCCAAATCCCCTCAGCCCCCCCAAATCCCCCCAAATCTGCCCCAATTGCCCCCAAATCCCCCCAAACCCCCCTCAGATCCCCCCAAATCCCCCCCAATCCCCCTAATCCCCCCTCAATCCCCCCAAGACCCCCCTCAGATCCCCCCAAATTCCCCCCAATCCCCCTAATCCCCCTAATCCCCCCTCAATCCCCCCAAGACCCCCCTCAGATCCCCCCAAATTCCCCCAAGACCCCCTTAAATCCCCCCAAATCCCCCCTCAGACCCCCCCAAACCCATCCAAATCCTCCCGAAATCCCCCCAAGACCCCCTCAAACCCCCCTCAGATCCCCCCAAACCCCCCCAAGACCCCCTTAAATCCCCCTCAGACCCCCCCAAACGCCCCCAACCCCCCCTCAGATCCCCCCAAAACCCCCCAAATCCTCCCCAAATCCCCCCAAACCCCCTCAGATCCCCCCAGCCCCCCCCAAATCCGCCCCAAACGCCCCCAAACCCCCCTCAGATCCCCCCAAATCCCCCCAAACCCCCCCAAATTCCCCCAAGACCCCCTTAAATCCCCCCAAACCCCCCTCAGATCCCCCCAAACCCCCCTCAATCCCCCTCAATCCCCCTCAATCCCCCCAAACCCCCTCAGACCCCCCTCAATTCCCCCAAACCCCCTCAGATCCCCCTTCAATCCCCCTCAATCCCCCCAAACCCCCTCAGACCCCCCTCAATCCCCCTCAATCCCCCCTCAGACCCCCCCAAACCCCCTCAGATCCCCCCTCAATCCCCCTCAATCCCCCCAAACCCCCTCAGACCCCCCTCAATCCCCCTCAATCCCCCCTCAGACCCCCCCAAATCCCCCCAAACCCCCCCAAACCCCCCTCAATCCCCCCAAACCCCCTCAGACCCCCTCAGACCCCCTCAGACCCCCCCTCAATCCCCCTCAATCCCCCCTCAGACCTCCCCAAATCCCCCCAAACTCCCCCAAACCCCCCCCAATCCCCCCAAACCCCCTCAGACCCCCCCCAAACCCCCCCAAACCCCCCCCAATCCCCCCAAACCCCCTCAGACCCCCCCTCACCGCCCCGCAGCGGAAGTCGGGTCCCCATCGGTCGAGCGCGGTGCGGGCGCTGCGGCCGCGGCTGCCCAGCAGCGTCACGGCGATGGCGTCGCTGGTGCCGGCGCCGGGCGCGGAGCCGGTGCGGACGCGCAGCCGGTACGCGGCCATGGCGGCGGCGCCTGACGGCGGCCGGGCGCGGGGCGGAGCCAATGGCGGCCGGGCGCACGCGCGCTCCGGCCAATGGCGGCGCGGCGCGCCGAGGGGCGGCCAATGGCGGCGGCGGGGAGGGGAGGGGGGGGCGGGGAGAATGCGTCACTTCCGCCGTCACTTCCGCCTTCTCTTCCGGGTGCCATGGACCCCGAGTTCGACGAGGCGGTGGCGGCGGAGGATCTGCTGGTGAGGCCACGCCCCCTCCGCGCCGGGGCACGCCCCCTTTATCGGAGACCACGCCCACCCCTCTGCACTCCCACCCCCCCGGCCACGCCCCTTTTGGGACCCCCGACACCGCCCGGGTCGGCCACGGCCGCGAGGACACGCCCACAGCCGGTGTGGCCACGCCCCTTTTGGCTGGGTGGCCACGCCCCCACGTGGGGAGGCCACGCCCCCTCCGCGGGCCCGGGTGTCGGCGGTGGAGCCACGCCCCTTTTCCGTGGCCACGCCCATTTTCATTGTGGCCACGCCCTTCTGTGGCCACGCCCATTGGGTGGCCACGCCCATTGGGTGGCCACGCTCGTTTTAATGGTGGCCACGCCCATTAGATGGTCACGCCCATTTTCACTGAGGCCACGCCTCTTTTTCCGTGGCCACGCCCATTTTCATTGTGACCACGCCCTCCCTGTGACCACGCCCATTTTCATGGTGACCTCGCCCTCTCTGTGGCCACGCCCATTTTCATTGTGACCACGCCTTTCCTGTGGCCACGCCCATTTTCCGTGCGGACACGCCCATTTTTGGTCTGTCACGCCCATTTTCACGGTGGCCACGCCCATTTTCATTGTGAACACGCCCCTTTTCTGTTGGCCACGCCCATTCTAGGTGGTCGTGCTCTTCCTGTGGCCACGCCCATTTTCATTGTGACCACGCCCTTCCTGTGGCCACGCCCATTTTTGGTCGTTCACACCCATTCTCACGGTGGCCACGCCCATTCATGAGGCCACGCCCATTGCAGATGGCCACGCCCGTTTTCAGGGTGGCCACGCCCATTTTGGTCGGTCACGCCCATTCCTGAGGCCACGCCCAGTATGGATGGTCACGCCCCTTTCCTGTGGCCACGCCCATTTTTGTTTGGCCACGCCCTCCTGACAAGCTCCGCCCACAGGGTCCCTCCCAGTACCCTCCCAGTACATCCCAGTAACCCCCAGGGACCCATCCCAGTGCTCCCAGTAACACCCAGTAACCACCCAGTGCCTTCCCAGTTCATCCCAGTAACTCCCAGTACCCTCCCAGTTCATCCCAGTAACCCCCAGTGCCATCCCAGTGCTCCCAGTAACACCCAGGGACTCGTCCCAGTGCTCCCAGTACCGTCCCAGTTCATCCCAGTAACCCCCCAGTGCCATCCCAGTGCTCCCAGTAACACCCAGTGACTACCCAGTGCCTTCCCAGTTCATCCCAGTAACACCCAGTGACTCATCCCAGTGCTCCCCCAGTCACTCCCAGTGTTCCCAGTAAGGGCCCAGTGCCCTCCCAGTCCCTCCCAGTGTCCTCCCAGTACTCCCAGTACTCCCAGTGTCCTCCCAGTAACTCCCAGTTACTCCCAGCAAAGGCCCAGTGCCCTCCCAGTGCTCCCAGTTCCCTCCCAGTCACCTCGCAGTTACTCCCAGTGCTCCCAGTAAGGGCCCAGTGCCCTCCCAGTCCCTCCCAGTGCCCTCCCAGTACTCCCAGTCCCTCCCAGTCCCTCCCAGTCCCTCCCAGTCCATCCCAGTTCCCTCCCAGTCCCTCCCAATCCCTCCCAGTCCCTCCCAGTTCCTCCCAGTCCCCTCCCAGTTCCCCCCAGTCCCTCCCAGTTCCTCCCAGTCCCTCCCAGTTCCCTCCCAGTTCCCCCCAGTCCCTCCCAGTTCCTCCCAGTCCATCCCAGTTCCCTCCCAGTCCCTCCCAGTCCCTCCCAGTCCCTCCCAGTCCATCCCAGTTCCCTCCCAGTCCCTCCCAGTCCCTCCCAGTTCCCTCCCAGTCCCCTCCCAGTCCCTCCCAGTTCCCTCCCAGTCCCTCCCAGTTCCCTCCCAGTCCATCCCAGTCCCTCCCAGTCCCTCCCATCCCCGCAGGCTCTGGAGCGGCGCTACGCGGCCGAGCTGCAGCAGGGGACGCCCTCGAGGCAGCGCCGGTTCGAGTACGGCTGGGGGCTGGTGCGGAGCCGGTACCGGCAGGACACGGCCCGGGGCGTGGCGCTGCTCTCAGGTGAGGCTCGGTACCGGTACCGGTACCGGCAGGACACGGCCCGGGGCCGGCGCTGCTCTCGGGTCAGTACCGGTACCGGTACCGGCAGGACACGGCCCGGGGCCGGCGCTGCTCTCGGGTCAGTACCGGTACCGGTACCGGCAGGACACGGCCCGGGGCCGGCGCTGCTCTCGGGTCAGTACCGGTACCGGTACCGGCAGGACACGGCCCGGGGCCGGGGCTGCTCTCGGTGAGGGTCAGTACCGGTACCGGCAGGACACGGCCCGGGGCGTGGCGCTGCTCTCGGGTCAGTACCGGTACCGGTACCGGTACCGGCAGGACACGGCCCGGGGCCGGCGCTGCTCTCAGGTGAGGCTCGGTACCGGTACCGGTACCGGCAGCACACGGCCCGGGGCCGGCGCTGCTCTCGGGTCAGTACCGGTACCGGTACCGGCAGGACACGGCCCGGGGCGTGGCGCTGCTCTCAGGTGAGGGTCAGTACCGGTACCGGTACCGGCAGGACACGGCCCGGGGCCGGCGCTGCTCTCGGGTCAGTACCGGTACCGGTACCGGTACCGGCAGGACACGGCCCGGGGCGTGGCGCTGCTCTCAGGTGAGGGTCAGTACCGGTACCGGTACCGGCAGGACACGGCCCGGGGCGTGGCGCTGCTCTCAGGTGAGGGTCGGTACCGGTACCGGTACCGGCAGGACACGGCCCGGAGCCGGCGCTGCTCTCGGGTGAGGCTCGGTACCGGTACCGGTACCGGCAGGACACGGCCCGGGGCGTGGCCAAAACCCAAATTTGGGTTCTGGGTCAGTTTTGGGGTGACTCTCTGGGGTTTTGGGGCAGTTTTGGGGTCACTCTTTAAGGTTTTGGGGCAGTTTTGGGGTCCTTCTTTGAAGTTTTGGGGTCACTCTTCGAGATTTTTGGGCAAACTTGGGTTTTGGGGCAGTTTTGGGATCACTCCTTGGGGTTTTGGGGCAGTTTTGGGGTTTTGGGGCAGTTTTGGGGTCACTCCTTGGGATTTTGGGGCAAATTTGGGATTCTGGGTCAGTTTTGGGGTGACTCTCCGGGGTTTTGGGGCAGTTTTGGGGTCACTCTCTGTGGTTTTGGGTCATTTTTGGGGTCACTCCTTGCGGTTTTGGGGCAAATTTGGGTTTTGGGGCAGTTTTGGAGTCTCTCTCTGTGGTTTGGGGTCAGTTTTGGGGTCACTCTTTGGGGTTTTGGGGTCACTCTTTGGGGTTTGGGGCAGTTTTGGGGTTCTGGGTCAGTTTTGGGGTGATCCTCTGGGGTTCAGGGTCAGTTTTGGGGTCACTCTGAGGTTTTGCGGCAGTTTCGGGGTCTCTGGTATTTTTGGGTTTTGAGGCAGTTTTGGGGTCACTTTGTGGGGTTTTGGGGCAATTTTGGGGTGAGTCTTTGGGGTTTTGGGGCGGTTTTGGGGTGACTCTCCGTGGTTTTGAGTCAGTTTTGGGGTTTTGGGGTGACTCTCTGTGGTTTGGGGTCAGTTTTGGGGTGACTCCGGGTTTTGGGGTCTCTTTTGGGGTGACTCTCTGGTTTTGGGGTCAGTTTTGGGTTTTGGGGTCACTTTTGGGGTGACTCTGGAGTTTCGGGGTCACTTTTGGGGTGACTCTGGAGTTTTGGGGTGACTCTGGAGTTTCGGGGTCATTTTTGGGGTGACTCTGGAGTTTCAGGGTCACTTTTGGGGTGACTCTGGAGTTTTGGGGTCACTTTTGGGGTGACTCTCTGGTTTTGGGGTTCCAGAGCTGCTCCCCGAGACGCCCCCGCAGGAGCAGCGCGACATCCTCTTCTACCTGGCCCTGGGCTACTACCGGCTCAAGGTGGCACCGGGACAGCGAGGGGACAGCGAGGGGACATCGGGGACAGGGGGGACACTGGGGACATTGGGGACATTGGGGACATTGGGGACATTGGGGACATTGGGGACATTGGGGACAATGGGGACACTGGGGGGATTGGGGACATTGGGGACAATGGGGACAGGGGGGACATTTGGGGACAATGGGGACATTGGGGACACTGGGGACATTGGGGACATTGGGGACATTGGGGGACATTGGGGACACTGGGGGGATTGGGGACATTGAGGACATTGGGGACACTGGGGACACTGGGGACATTTTGGGGTTTTGGGGGGTTTTGGGGACATTGGGGGGACACAGGGACTGTCCCCAAATGTCCCCACAGGGGCGAGAGAGCTCTGGGGTGACACCTGGAGCAGGGATGGGGGGACAGGGAGGGGACACAGGTGACAGGAGAGTCACACAGGTAACAGAAGTGACACGTGGAGGTGACGCAGGTGGCACAGGTGACACCCAGGTGACACAGGGAGGTGACACAGGTGACACCCAGGTGACCCAGGGAGGTGGCACAGGTGACCCAGGTGACCCAGGGAGGGGACACAGGTGACAGGAAAGTCACACAGGTAACAGAAGTGACACGTGGAGGTGACCCAGGTGACACCCAGGTGACACCCAGGTGACACCCAGGTGACACAGGTGCCCCCCCTGTCCCCGCAGGAGTACGAGTGCTCGCTGGAGCTCCTGGAGCGAGGGATGGGGGGACAGGGGGGTGACACAGGTGACCCAGGTGACACCCAGGTGACCCAGGTGACCCAGGGAGGTGACACAGGTGACACAGATGCCATCCAGGTGACACCCAGGTGCCACCCCTGTCCCCGCAGGAGTACGAGCGCTCGCTGGAGCTCCTGGAGCGCCTCCTGGCGGCCGAGCCGCAGAACGCGCAGGTGCAGCGGCTGCGGGGCCGCGTCAGGAACCAACTGAGGAGAGGTGAGGGGACAGGGGGGACAGGGGGGACAGGGGGGGGATTGGGGACAGTGGGGACATTGGGGACAGTGGGGACAGTGGGGACAGTGGGGACATCGGGGGGATTGGGGACAATGGGGGGACATTGGGGACATTGAGGGACAGAGAGGGGACAGCGGGACATTGGGGACATTGGGGGGATTGGGGCATTGGGGGGATTGGGGACATTGGGGACAATGGGGACATTTGGGGACGGGGGGACATCGGGGACGGGGGGACAGCGGGGACAGGGGGAGGTTTGGGGATTTGGGGGGATTGGGGACATTGGGGACATTGAGGGACAGAGAGGGGACAGCGGGACAGGGGGGACATCAGGGACATTGGGGACACTGGGGACTATTGGGGACATTGGGGACATGGGGACATTGGGGACATTGGGGACATTGGGGACACCCTGGGGACATTGGGGACATCGGGGGCTCTGTGTGATAAGGGGGGACACGGGAGGGTGACACTGAGGGGACACGGAGGTGCCAAATGTCCCCCCAAGTAGTGACGTGTCCCCTCTGTCCCTCTGTGTCCGTCTGTCCGTCCCTGTGTCCCTGTGTCCTCCTGTCCCTCTGTCCCTTGGTGTCCCCCTGTCCCTCTGTCCGTCTGTCCATCCCTGTGTCCGTCTGTCCCTCGGTGTCCCCCTGTCCATCCCTGTGTCCCCCCGTCCCTCGGTGTCCCCCTGTCCCTCGGTGTCCATCTGTCCATCGGTGTCCGTCTGTCCCTCGGTGTCCGTCTGTCCATCCCGCTGTCCCCCTGTCCCTCGGTGTCCCCCTGTCCATCCTGGTGTCCCCCTGTCCATCGGTGTCCATCTGTCCATCGGTGTCCGTCTGTCCCTCGGTGTCCCTCTGTCCCTCGGTGTCCCCCTGTCCCTCGGTGTCCCCCTGTCCATCCCTGTGTCCGTCTGTCCCTCGGTGTCCCGCTGTCCATCCTTGTGTCCCCCCGTCCCTCGGTGTCCCCCCGTCCCTCGGTGTCCGTCTGTCCCTCGGTGTCCGTCTGTCCATCCCGCTGTCCCCCTGTCCATCCCTGTGTCCGTCTGTCCGTCTGTCCATCCCGCTGTCCCCCTGTCCATCCCTGTGTCCGTCTGTCCGTCTGTCCATCCCGGTGTCCCCCTGTCCGTCCCCCCAGACGGGCTGGTGGGCGCGGCCATCGTGGGGGGCGTGGTCGTGGGCGTGGCCGGGCTGCTGGGCGTGGCCATCGCGCGCGCGCGCCACTGACCCCGCCCACCCCGGGGGGGCGGGGCCGGCGCGGAGATGACGTCACGGCTCGCGGTGACGTCAGCGGCGCCGCCCCTCCCCCCTCAGTGCCTTGGGGACCCCCCCGGGGGTTCCCGCCCCTCCCCCACCCCCGCTGTAAATAAACCTGATTGGGCGCCGAGCGTGACGTCACTGCTGGGGGCGGGGCGGGGCTGGGGACCCCCCCAAATGTCACCTGGGCACCCCAAATGTCACCTGAACCCCCCCCAGTGTCACCTGAGACCCCCCAAATGTCACCTGAACCCCCCCCAGTGTCACCTGGGCACCCCAAATGTCACCTGAACCCCCCCCAGTGTCACCTGAGACCCCCCAAGTGTCACCTGAACCCCCCCAAGTGTCACCTGAGCCCCCCCAGAAACCCCCAAATGTCACCTGGGCACCCCAAATGTCACCTGAACCCCCCCCAGTGTCACCTGAGCCCCCCCAAATGTCACCTGAGCACCCCCAGAACCCCCCAAATGTCACC
The DNA here is from genome assembly GCF_046129695.1 of Lonchura striata. Classification (NCBI taxonomy): domain Eukaryota; kingdom Metazoa; phylum Chordata; class Aves; order Passeriformes; family Estrildidae; genus Lonchura; species Lonchura striata. Next base: position 1,553,243 of record NC_134636.1, on the reverse strand, counting down.
TGGGCACCCAAAATGCCACCTGGGAACTCCCCAGGGTCCCCAAATGTCACCTGGGCACCAAAAATGTCACCTGAGCCCCCCCACAACCCCCCAAATGTCACCCGAGCCCCCCCAAATGTCACCTGAGCCCCCCAAATGTCACCTGGGCCCCCCAAATGTCACCTGGGCCCCCCCAGAACCCCCCAAATGTCACCTGGGCCCCCCAAATGTCACCTGAGCCCCCCCAGAACCCCCCAAATGTCACCTGAGCCCCCCAAATGTCACCTGGGCCCCCCCAGAACCCCCCAAATGTCACCTGGGCCCCCCAAATGTCACCTGAGCCCCCCCAGAACCCCCCAAATGTCACCTGAGCCCCCCAAATGTCACCTGAGCCCCCCCGAGTTCCCCCCCGCCCCCCCCCGCGGTTTTTGGGGTCCCTTCCCCCCCTTTGCCCCTCCCCCCCCAATTTGCGTCAAAGGAAGGGGCCGGGGGGGGGAGGGGCGGCCCCGACCCCTTTGGGGGGGGAGGGGCAGGAAGGGGGAGGGGGAGGGGCAGGAAGGGGGGAGGGGCGGCTCCGGACACCCCGCTCCTTCCTGGGGGGAGGGGCGGGGGGGGAGAACCCCCCAAACGGCCCCTCCCCCACCCCGGCCACGCCCGGCCGGACTGCGCTGACCAGTGCCGGACAGCGGGAAACCAGTTAGACCAGTTAGAGACCAGCTAGAGACCAGTTAGAGACTAGTTAGACCAGTTAGACCAGTTAGAGACCAGTTAGAGACCTGTTAGACCAGTTAGAGACCAGTTAGACCAGCTAGAGACCAGTTAGACCAGTTAGAGACCAGCTAGAGACCAGTTAGACCAGTTAGAGACTAGTTAGAACAGTTAGAGACCAGTTAGAGACCAGCTAAAGACCAGTTAGAGACCAGTTAGACCAGTTAGAGACCAGTTAGAGACCAGTTAGACCAGTTAGAGACCAGTTAGACCAGTTAGAGACTAGTTAGACCAATTAGAGACCAGTTAGACCAGTTAGAGACCAGTTAGAGACCAGTTAGACCAGTTAGACCAGTTAGAGATCAGTTAGACCCGTTAGAGACCAGTTAGAGACCAGTTAGACCAGTTAAACCAGTGCCAGACACCAGTGCCACCAGTTAAACCAGTGACATCCCGGCCGGACTGCGCTGACCAGTGACCAGTGCCAGACACCAGTGACATCCCGGATGGACACCAGTTAAACCAGTGCCACCAGTTCCACCAGTGACTGAGAGCAGTGATTGGTGCCAGCCACCAGTGACCAGCACCACCAGTGACCAGTGCCACCAGTGACCAGTGACCAGTGACCATCACCAGCAGTGACCAGTGACCAGCACCACCGGTGACCAGTGACCAGTGACCAGTGACCAGTGACCAGTGCCACCAGTGACCATCACCAGCAGTGACCAGTGACCAGCACCACCGGTGACCAGTGACCAGTGACCAGTGACCAGTGACCAGTGCCACCAGTGACCATCACCAGCAGTGACCAGTGACCAGCACCACCGGTGACCAGTGACCAGTGACCAGTGACCAGTGACCAGTGCCACCAGTGACCATCACCAGCAGTGACCAGTGACCAGCACCACCGGTGACCAGTGACCAGTGACCAGTGACCAGTGACCAGTGCCACCAGTGACCATCACCAGCAGTGACCAGTGACCAGCACCACCGGTGACCAGTGACCAGTGACCAGTGACCAGTGACCATCACCACCAGTGACCAGTGACCAGTGCCCACTGGTGACCACCAGCGCTCCAAGTGACCACCAGTGACCACTGGTAACCACCAGTGACCAGTGCCCATCAGTGACCAGTGACCAACGGTGACCACCAGTGCCCAGTACCCACCAGTGACCAGTGCCCACCAGTGACCAGTAACCAACGGTGACCACCAGTGCTCCAAGTGACCACCAGTGCCCACCAGTGACCAGTGCCCACTGGTGCCCAGTGCCCATCAGTGACCACTGCCCACCAGTGCCCACCAGTGACCAGTGACCAACGGTGACCACCAGCGCTCCAAGTGCCCACCAGTGCCCACCAGTGCCCAGTGCCCATCAGTGACCAGTGACCAACGGTGACCACCAGTGCTCCAAGTGCCCACCAGTGCCCAGTGCCCACCAGTGACCAGTGCCCACCAGTGCCCAGTGCCCACCAGTGACCAGTACCCACCAGTGACCAGTGCCCACCAGTGACCAGTGCCCACCAGTGCCCAGTGCCCACCAGTGACCAGTACCCACCAGTGACCAGTGCCCATCAGTGACCAGTGACCAACGGTGACCACCAGTGCTCCAAGTGCCCACCAGTGCCCAGTGCCCACCAGTGCCCACCAGTGACCAGTGCCCATCAGTGACCAGTGCCCACCGGTGACCACCAGTGCTCCAAGTGACCACCAGTGCCCACTGCCCACCAGTGACCAGTGCCCATCAGTGACCAGTGACCAACTGTGACCACCAGCACTCCAAGTGCCCACCAGTGACCACTGCCCACCAGTGCCCAGTGACCACCAGTGACCAGTGCTCCAAGTGCCCACCAGTGACCAGTACCCACCAGTGAGCAGTGACCAACAGTGACCATCAGCGCTCCAAGTGCCCACCAGTGACCACTGGTGCCCGGTGCCCACCAGTGACCAGTGCCGACCAGTGACCAGTGACCAACGGTGACCACCAGCGCTCCAAGTGACCACCAGTGCCCACCAGTGACCAGTGCGCAGCAGTGCCCAGCAGTGCCCAGTGCCCACCAGCACTCCAAGTGACCACCAGTGCCCAGTGCCCCCCAGTGTCCAGTGCCCACCAGTGCCCACCAGTGCCCGGCGGTGCCCAGCGGTGCCCGGCGGGCAGCGGGCATGGCGCCGGGCGGCGGGCGCTGGTGGCCGCTGGCGGCGCTGGCGCTGGCGCTGGCCGGGTGGGCGCTGCTGGTGGCCGCGGTGGCCGCGGGGGTCTGGGGCATGGGCGGCGGCCAGAGCAGCGCGGTCACCGCGGTCATCGTCACCCGCGGCCTCTGGGCCGACTGCGCCACCGACGCCAGCGGGGTCCTGTCCTGCGTGCCACTGCTGTCCCTCGTCACCCTGCCCGGTACGGGACACTGGGGGGATTGGGGACATTGGGGTCCTGTCCTGCGTGCCACTGCTGTCCCTCGTCACCCTGCCCAGTACGGGACACGGGGGGTTGGGGACATTGGGGACATTGGGGACAGTGGGGACACTGGGGACATTGGGGACATTGGGGGGATTGGGGGGGTTGGGGGGATTGGGGACATTGGGGACATTGGGGACAGTGGGGACATTGGGACATTGGGGACACGGGGGGTTGGGGGGGTTGGGGACATTGGGGACATGGGGGACATTGGGACAGTGGGGGGATTGGGGACACTGGGGACAGTGGGGGGGTTGGGGGGATTGGGGACATTGGGGACACGGGGGGTTGGGGACATTGGGGTCCTGTCCTGCGTGCCACTGCTGTCCCTCATCACCCTGCCCGGTACGGGGACACTGGGGACACAGGGGGTTGGGGACATTGGGGACATTGGGGACATTGGGGGGACATTGGTGGCTTGGGGACATTGGGGACATTGGGACAGTGGGGACATTGGGGGGATTGGGGGGATTGGGGGGATTTCGGGGGGCTTGGGGACATTGGGGACGTTGGGGACATTGGGGGGATTTTGGGGGACATTGGGGACGTTGGGGACAAGGTGACATCAGCAGCAGGACAGGGCGGGGGGGACAGGAAGGGACGGGGGGACATTGGGGACATCGGGGACAACAGGGAGGGGACAGGAAGGGACGGGGGGGAGGGGACAGCGAGGGGGGGGACAGGGGGGACATCGGGGGGACACTGGGGACACTGGGGACAGGTGGGTGGCACCGGGGGGAGTTTGGGGACATCAGGGTGACCCTGGGGGGTGACACAGGGCTGGGGACATGGGGGGACATTGGGGGACATCGAGGGGGACATCGGGGTGACCTTAGGGGGCGACCTTGAGGTGACACAGGGGTGGTGGCATTGGGGGACACCGGGGACATTGAGGGGGACATCGGGGTGACCTTGGGGGGGTGACACCGCTGGTGACATTGGGGGACACTGGGGACATCGAGGGGGACATTGGGGACATCGAGGGGGACATTGGGGACATCGGGGTGACTTTGGGGTGACCTTGGGGGGGGACCTTGAGGTGATACAGGGGTGGGGACATCGAGGGGACATTTGGGTGACATTGGGGGACACTGGGGTGGCACAGGGGTGGTGGCATTGGAGAACACTGGGGGGACATTGGGGTGACCTTGAGGTGACCTTGGGGTGACCTTGGGGACATTTGGGACATTGGGGGACACTGGGGAACATTGGGGGACATTGGGGTGACCTTGAGGTGACCTTGGGGTGACATTGGGGACATTTGGGACATTGGGGGACACTGGGGGACATTGGGGTGACCTTGAGGTGACATTGGGGACATTTGGGACATTGGGGGACACTGGGGGACATTGGGGTGACCTTGAGGTGATCTTGGGGACACTGGGGACACTGGGGGACACTGGGGACATCGAGGGGACATTGAGGTGACCTTGGTGGGGGACATTTTGGGGGCACAGGGGTGGTGGCATTGGGGGACACTGGGGGACACTGGGGGACCTTGGGGTGACCTTGGGGTGACCTTGGGGTGACCTTGGTGGAGAACATTGGGGACATTTGGGACATTGGGGGACACTGGGGGACATTGGGGACATTGGGGTGACCTTGGGGTGACCTTGGGGACATTGGGGACATTGGGGTGACATTGGGGGTGACAGTGGAGTGACATTGGGGGGACATCGAGGGGACATTTGGGATCTTGGGGTGACCTTGGGGGGACATTGGGGTGACCTCGAGGTGGCATTGGGGGACACAGGGGTGGTGGCACTGGGGGGACACTGGGGGACATCGGGGTGACCTTGGGGTGACCTTGGGGGTGTGGCACAGGGGTGGGGACATCGAGGGGACATTTGGGACATTGGGGGACACCAGAGTGACCTTGGGGTGACCTTGGTGGGGGACACTGGGGGGACACAGGGGTGGGGACATCCGGGGGACACTGGGGGACATTGGGGACATCAAGAGGGACCTGGGGGTGACCTTGGGGTGACCTTGGGGTGACATTGGGGACCTTGGGGACATTGGGGGGACACTGGGGACATCGGGGTGACATTGGGGTGACCTTGGGGGTGTGACACAGGGGTGGGGACATCCGGGGGACACTGGGGGACATTGGGGGACACTTTAGACCTTGGGGTGACCTTGGGGTGACCTTGGGGTGACCTTGGGGACATTGAGGGACACTGGAGACCTTGAATGACCTTGGGGTGACCTTGGGGACATTGGGGACATCAGGGGGTGACACCGGGGGGGTGGCAGGGGACATTTTGGGGACATTTTTGGGGATTTTTGGGGACATTTTTGGGACATTTTGGGGGATTTTGGGGCCTTTTTTGGGGCCATTTTTTGGGGATATTTTTTGTGACCTTTTGGGGCCATTTTTGGGGAATTTTTGGGGGGATTTTTAGGGGGATTTTGAGAATATTTTGGGGGATCTGAGGGAATTTTGGGGACATTTTTTGTGACTTTTTGGGGGAGTTTTGGGGAGATTTTGGGGGATTTTGAGACTTTTTGGGGATTTTGGGGCGGCTTTGTGGGATATTTTGGGGCAGGTTTTTGGGCTATTTTTAGGATATTTTGGGGCTGGTTTGGGGGTGATTTTTGGGGTAATTTCGGGTGATTTCGGGGTCTCTCACCCCCTTTTTTTCCCCCCAGGGTACCTGCAGGGCGGGCGCGCCCTGGGGATATTTTGGGATATTTTGGGATATTTTGGGATATTTTGGGATATTTTGGGTTATTTTGGGGATATTTTGGGGCTGGTTTGGGGGTGATTTTTGAGGTTATTTTTGGGATATTTTGGGATATTTTGGGTTATTTTGGGGATATTTTGGGGCAGTTTTTTGGGCTATTTTTAGGATATTTTGGGGCTATTTTGGGGGTGATTTTTGGGGTAATTTCAGGATATTTTGGGATATTTTTGGCTTATTTTGGGGCAGTTTTTTGGGCTATTTTGGGGCTGTTTTGGGGGTGATTTTTGGGGTAATTTCGGGTGATTTCGGGGTCTCTCACCCCGTTTTCTCCCCCCCAGGGTACCTGCAGGGCGGGCGCGCCCTGGCCGTGCTGGGGGCGGCCCTGGGCGCTCTCGGGGGGTCCCTGGGGGGCTGCGCCGGAGCCCGGAGGGGACCCCGGGCCGCGGGGGGGGCGCTGCTGCTGCTGGCAGGTGGGGGAGGGGATTGGGGGGGATTTTGGGGATTTGGGGGGATTTAGGGGGATTTGGGGGGGATTTGGGGGGTGGGGGAGGGGATTTGGGGTTGGGGGAGGGGATTTGGGGGGATTTGGGGGGTGGGGGAGGGGATTTGGGGGATTTGGGGGGATTTGGGGGGGGGGGGGGGGATTTGGGGTTGGGGGAGGGGATTTGGGGGATTTGGGAGGTGGGGGAGGGGATTTGGGGGGATTTGGGGGGATTTGGGGGGCGGGGGAGGGGATTTGGGGGATTTGGGGGGATTTGGGGGGCGGGGGAGGGGATTTGGGGGATTTGGGGGATTTGGGGGTGGGGGAGGGGATTTGGGGGGATTTGGGGGGATTTGGGGGGATTTTTGGGGGGTTATGGAGGGTGGAGGAAGGGCTGGGGGAATTTGGGGGGAATTTTGGGGGAATTTGGGGGTGGGGGAGGGGCTGAGGGGGATTTTTGGGGGATTTCGGGTGTGGGGGAGGGTCTAAGGGAGGTGCTGATTTTGGTCTGATTTTCTCCAATTTTGGCCGATTTTTGCTGATTTTTGTTGATTTTGGCAAATTTTGGGCTGATTTTGGCCGATTTGGGGCTGATTTTGGCCACTTTTGCCCAATTTCGGGCCAATTTTGGGCTGATTTTGACTGATTTTGGGATGATTTTGGCCACTTTTGGCTGATTTGGTCTTATTTTGGCCAATTTTGGGCCAATTTTGGGCTGACTTTGGCTGATTTTGGCTGATTTTCACCGATTTTGCCCGATTTTGGCCACTTTTGCTCGATTTGGGCTGATTTTGCCCGATTTTGGCTGATTTTGGGCCTATTTTGCCCGATTTTGCCCAATTTGGGCAGATTATGGGCCGATTTTGTACAATTTTGGCCGATTTGGCTGATGTTGGCTGATTTTGGGCCGATTTTCACCAATTTTGGGCCGGTTTGGGCTGATTTTGCCTGATTTGGGCTGATTTTGGGCTGATTTTTGCTGAATTTGGGCTGATTTTGCCCGATTTGGGCTGATTTTCACCGATTTTGGGGCAGTTTGGGCTGATTTTGCCCAATGTGGGCTGTTTTTGGGCCGATTTTCACCTATTTTGGGCCGGTTTGGGCTGATTTTGGGCTGATTTTGGCCCGTTTTGCCCAATTTTGCCCGATTTTGCCCAATTTTGGCAATTTTTGGCCGATTTTGCCCGATTTTGCCCGATTTTGGCCCGTTTTGGCAGGCCTGGCCGCCGTGGGCGCCGCGCTCTGGTTCGGGGTCGGCTCCTCCCAGGAATTCTTCGACCCCACCACGGTGGGGGTCAGGTGGGCCCCGCGGATTTGGGGGAATTTGGGGAAATTTTGGGGAATTTTGGGGAATTTTGGGGAATTTTGGGGCGATTTTGGGGAATTCTGGGGGTTTTGAGGCTCCGGGACGGGATTTTGGGGTGATTTTTGGGGTGATTTGGGAGGGTTTTGGGGGTGATTTTGGGGGGTCTGGGGTGGATTTTTGGGAATTTGTGGAAAATTTTGGGGGGGATTTTGGGGGGATTTGGGGGTCCCAGGTGATTTTGGGATGATTTTGGGATGATTTTGGGGTGATTTTGGGGTGATTTTGGGGTGATTTTGGGGTGATTTTGGGGGTTTGGGGGGCTCTGGGGTTCCCTGGGTTGGATTTGGGGTAAATTCTTGGGGATTTGGGGGTTTTTAGGGGGATTTTGGGGGTTTGGGGTAATTTGGGGGTCCCCTGGGTGGGTTTTTTGGGGTGATTTTTGGGGTGATTTGGGGGTAATTTGGGGGTCCCCTGGGTGGATTTTTTTGGGTTTTTGGGGGGTGATTTTGGGGTGATTTTGGGGTAATTTGGGGATCCCTGGATAGATTTTTTAGGGGGTTTTTTGGGGTGATTTTGGGGTAATTTGGGAGTCCCCTGGGTGGATTTTTTGGAGTGATTTTTGGGGTGATTTTGGGGCAATTTGGGGGTCCCTGGGTGGGTTTTTTTGGGGTGATTTTTGGGGTAATTTGGGGGAGATTTTGGGGTAATTTCGGGGTCCCCTGGGTGGATTTTTTTGGGTTTTTGGGGGGTGATTTTGGGGGGATTTTGGGGTAATTTGGGGGTCCCCAGGGTTGATTTTTTGGGGTGATTTTTGGGGTAATTTGGGGGTCCCCTGGGTGGGTTTTTTGGGGTGATTTTTGGGGTGATTTTTGGGGTAATTTGGGGGTCCCCTGGGTGGTTTTTTGGGGTGATTTTTGGGGTGATTTTGGGGTAATTTGGGGGTCCCTGGGTGGATTTTTTTGGGATTTTTTTGGGGTGACGCCCCCTCCCCTCCCCCCAGGTTCGAGCCGGGCCCGGCCGTGCTGCAGGCGGGTGGGGGAGGGGCGCTGCAGGCCCTGGGGGGAGGGGCGCTGCTCTGGATGGCGCGAGCCGGGTGAGGACCGCGCCCCTCCCCCACCCCGGACCCCTCCCCCAAAGCCCCTCCCCCCCTTAAGCCCCCCTTAAGCCCCTCCCCCTTCTCAAGCCCCTCCCCCTCCTTAAGCCCCTCCCTCACCCTTGGGACCCCTCCCCAAGCCCCTCCCCCTCCACAAGCCCCTCCCCTATTGAAACCCCTCCCCCACCTTAAGCCCCTCCCCCTTTAAGCCCCTCCCTATCGCCCCTCCCCACCTCAAGCCCCTCCCCACCTGCAAAGCCCCTCCCCTCATTAAGCCCCTCCCCCTCATTAAGCCCCTCCCCCTCATTCAGCCCCTCCCCTCATTAAGCCCCTCCCCCTCATTCAGCCCCTCCCCTCATTAAGCCCATCCTCTTTAAGCCCCTCCCCCACCATAAGCCCCTCCCCCTTTGAACCCCTCCCCCTCCTCCAGCCCCTCCCTACCGTAAGCCCCTCCCCCTCCTTAAGCCCCTCCCCCTTTAAGCCCCTCCCTATCGCCCCTCCCCTCCTCAAGCCCCTCCCCTCCTCAAGCCCCTCCCCCTCATTAAGTCCCTCCCCCTCCTCAAGCCCCTCCCCCTTTAAGCCCCTCCCCCTCCTCAAGCCCCTCCCTCTCATTAATCCCCACCCCTCATCAACCCCCTCCCCCTCATCAAGCCCCTCCCCCATTAAGCCCTTCCCCCTAATGAAGCCCCTCCCCCATTAAGCCCCTCCCCCTCCCATCGCCCCTCCCCCTGAGCTGGGGGGCGGGGCTCTCGGCCGCCCCTCCCCCCCCTGATCCGCCCCTCCCCCCCAGCCCCGCCCGGGCCCCGCCCCCCCCGCGGGGGGAGAAATACGGGAGGAACGAGTACGTGTGAGGGGGGACGGACCCGAAACCCCCCGAAATGGGCCCAAAATGGGCCCAAAATGCACCCGGAACACAGCCGGAACACAGCCGGAACACAGCCGGAACACACCCGAAATACACCCGAAATACACCCGAAATATCCCCAAAATATCCCCAAAATATCCCCAAAATATCCCCGAAATATCCCCGAAATATCCCCGAAATATCCCCAAAATATCCCCGAAATATCCCCAAAATATCCCTGAAATAGCCCCGAAATATCCCCAAAATATCCCTGAAATATCCCCAAAATATCCCTGAAATAGCCCCGAAATATCCCCAAAATATCCTCGAAATATCCCCAAAATATCCCCAAAATACACCCAAAATGTACCCGAAACACACCCGAAATACACCCGAAACACAGCCGAAATATCCCTGAAATATCCCTGAAATATCCCTGAAATATCCCCAAAATATCCCCAAAATATCCCCAAAATATCCCCAAAATATCCCTAAAATATCCCTGAAATAGCCCCGAAATATCCCTGAAATAGCCCCAAAATATCTCTGAAGTAACGCCGAAATATCCCCAAAAATCCCCCAAATCTCCAAAAATTATCCAAAAATCCCCAAAATTACCAAAAAAAATCCCCAAAATCCCCCAAAAAATCCCCAAAAATCCCCAAAATAACAAAAAAATCCCCCAAAATCCCAAATTTTCCCAAATTTCAAAAAAAAAATCCACAAAATCCCCCAAAAATCCCCCAAATCTTCAAAAATTCTCCAAAAATCCTAAAAAATCCTTAAATTTCCCCAAATTTAAAAAAAAGTTCCACAAAATTACAAAAAAAATCCCCAAAAATCCCCAAAAAATCCCCAAAATCCCCAAAAATTCTCTAAAAATCCCCAAAATTTCCCAAATTTTCCCAGATTTCCCCAAAAATCCCCAAAATTATCCAAAAAATCCCCAAAATCCACCAAATATTCTCCAAATCTCCAGAAATTCTCCAAAAATCCCCAAAAATTCCCAAATTTTCCCAAATTTCTCAAAAAATCCCCAAAATTACCCAAAAAATTCCCCAAATCCCCAAAATTTTCCAACAATCCCAAAAAATCCCCAAAAAAATCTCCAAATTCCCCAAAATTTCCCCAAATTTCCCCAAATTTTCCCAGAATTTCCCCAAAAATTCCCGAATTTTTCCCGAATTCCCGAGCCCCCCCCAGCCCCCCCTCCCCCTTCCGGGGGGGTCCGGGGGCTCCTCCCAGTAAAGACCAATAAAAACCAGTTCAGACCAGTTTGGGCTCCCAGTTACACCAGTACCACCAGTAAGGGATCCCAGTTCAGACCAGTAACACCAGTTTGGGCTCCCAGTGCTCCCAGTTTGAGCTCCCAGTGCTCCCAGTGCTCCCAGTTTGGGCTCCCAGTGCTCCCAGTTTGGGCTCCCAGTTTGGGCTCCCAGTGCTCCCAGTTTGCCTCCCAGTGCTCCCAGTTCGGCTCCCAGTGCTCCCAGTTTGAGCTCCCAGTGCTCCCAGTTTGAGCTCCCAGTTTGGGCTCCCAGTGCTCCCAGTTTGAGCTCCCAGTACTCCCAGTTTGGGCTCCCAGTGCTCCCAGTTTGGGCTCCCAGTGCTCCCAGTTTGGCTCCCAGTGCTCCCAGTTTGGGCTCCCAGTGCTCCCAGTTTGAGCTCCCAGTACTCCCAGTTTGAGCTCCCAGTGCTCCCAGTTTGGGCTCCCAGTGCTCCCAGTTTGGGCTCCCAGTGCTCCCAGTGCTCCCAGTTTGAGCTCCCAGTGCTCCCAGTTTGGGCTCCCAGTGCTCCCAGTGCTCCCAGTTTGAGCTCCCAGTGCTCCCAGTGCTCCCAGTTTGAGCTCCCAGTGCTCCCAGTTTGGGCTCCCAGTGCTCCCAGTTTGGGCTCCCAGTTTGGGCTCCCAGTGCTCCCAGTTTGGGCTCCCAGTGCTCCCAGTTTGAGCTCCCAGTGCTCCCAGTTTGAGCTCCCAGTGCTCCCAGTTTGGGCTCCCAGTTTGGCTCCCAATGCTCCCAGTTTGGGCTCCCAGTGCTCCCAGTTTGAGCTCCCAGTTTGGGCTCCCAGTGCTGCCAGTTCGGCTCCCAGTTTGGGCTCCCAGTTTGGGCTGTACAAACTGGTCTGTACTGGTCTGAACTGGCCCATACTGGTGCCTGTACTGGTGCAGACTAGTCCAAACTGGTTCAAACTGGTCCAAACTGGGGCCAAACTGGTCCAAACTGGTCCAGACTAGTCCAAACTGGTCCAAACTGGTCCAAACTGGTCCAAACTGGTCCAAACTGGTCAGACTGGGCCGCACTGGCCGGGGTGGGTCCTCCCGGCCGCCAGGGGGCGCTGCAGCCCCGGCCCCGCCCCCTCCCGGCGGTTCCGCCCTTGGCCCCGCCCCCTCCGGCCCCGCAGCCAATCAGCGCGAGGGGGCGGGGCCAGAGCGGCGGCGGCGGCGCGGGAGCGACACGTGCGGGGAACTGGGAGAGACTGGGAGGTACTGGGAGGGACTGGGATAAACTGGAGGGAACTGGGAGGGACTGGGGGGGAACTGGGAGAGACTGGGAGGGACTGGGAGGGAACTGGGAGGGAACTGGGAGGGACTGGGAGAGACTGGGAGGGACTGGGAGGGACTGGGATAAACTGGAGGGAACTGGGAGGGACTGGGAGGTACTGGGAGGGACTGGGATAAACTGGAGGGAACTGGGAGGGACTGGGGGGGAACTGGGGGTACTGGGAGGGAACTGGGAGGGACTGGGAGGGACTGGGATGGACTGGAGGGAACTGGGAGGGACTGGGAGGGACTGGGAGGGACTGGGAGGGACTGGGATAAACTGGAGGGAACTGGGAGGGACTGGGATAAACTGGAGGGAACTGGGGATACTGGGAGGGAACTGGGGATACTGGGAGGGAACTGGGAGGGAACTGGGGATACTGGGAGGGAATTGGGAGGGACTTGGGATACTGGGAGGGACTGGGGGGGAACTGGGGATACTGGGGGGGAACTGGGAGGGGGCACTGGGGTCACAAACTGGGAGCACTGGTGGGTGGGGGGCTATAGGGGGGGTCACCCCTCCCCCACCCCTTTAATCCCTCCCCCACCTTTTTAGCCCCTCCCCCGCTCCTTTAACCCCTCCCCAGCCCTTTAGCCCCTCCCCTCTAAGCCCCTCCCCCACCCCTTTAGCCCCTCCCCCACCCCTTAGCCCCTCCCTTCTAAGCTCCGTCCTTTCTAAGCCCCTCCCCTCTAAGCCCCGCCTCTTAGCCCCACCCCTCTAAGCCCCGCCCCTTAGCCCCACCCCTCTAAGCCCCGCCCCTTAGGCCCCTGTCCCTCCCCTCTAAGCCCCGCCTCCTTCGGCTCCTCCCCCGCCCTAAGCCCCGCCCCCTTTAAGCTCCGCCCCTCTCCGCAGGCCCCGCCCATGTCTCAGGGGGCGTGTCCGGCCCCGCCCTCTAAGCCCCGCCCTCTCTAAGCCCCGCCCATTCTAAGCCACGACCCTCTCCGCAGGCCCCGCCCCTATAACCACCGCCCCTCTCTCTTAGCCCCACCCTCTCTCTAAGCCCCGCCCCTCTCCGCAGGCCCCGCCCATTCTAAGCCCCGCCCTCTCTAAGCCCCGCCCCTCTCCGCAGGCCCCGCCTATGTCTCAGGGGGCGTGTCCTGCCCCGGCCCCGCTCCTCTCTAAGCCCCGCCTTCTCTATGCCCCGCCCATTCTAAGCCCCGCCCTCTCTGAGGCCCGCCCCTCTCCACTGCCCCCGCCCATTCTAAGCCCCGCCCTCTCCACTGGCCCCGCCCTCTCTAAGCCCCGCCCCTCTCCGCAGGCCCCGCCCATTCTAAGCCCCGCCCCTCTCACAGGCCCCGCCCTCTCTAAGCCCCGCCCCTCTCCGCAGGCCCCGCCCATTCTAAGCCCCGCCCATTCTAAGCCCCGCCCCTCTCCACAGGCCCCGCCCATCCTATGCCCCGCCCCTCTCTAAGCCCCGCCCATTCTAAGCACCGCTCATTCTAAGCACCGCTCATTCTAAGCCCCGCCCCTCTCTAAGCTCCGCCCCTCTATAAGCCCCGCCCCTCTCCGCAGGCCCCGCCCATTCTAAGCCCCGCCCCTCTCTAAGCTCCGCCCCTCTCTAAGCCCCGCCCCTCTCCGCAGGCCCCGCCCATTCTAAGCCCCGGCCCTCTCTAAGCCCCGCCTACTCTAAGCTCCGCCCATTATAAGCTCCGCCCATTCTAAGCACCGCTCATTCTAAGCCCCGCCCCTCTCTAAGCCCCGCCCCTCTCTCTAGGCCCCGCCCATTCTAAGCCACACCCCTCTCTAAGCCCCGCCCGTTCTAAGCTCCGCCTGTTTAAGCCCCGCCCTCTCTAAGCCCCGCCTCTCTCGCAGGCCCCGCCCATTCTAAGCCCCGCCCCTCTCCGCAGGCCCCGCCCATTCTAAGCCCCGCCCCTCTCCGCAGGCCCCGCCCACTCTAAGCCCCGCCCATGCCTCAGGGGGCGTGTCCCGGCCCGGCCCCGCCCCCCGCGCGGGCGGTGCCGTGGTGGGGGGAGGGGCGGGGGCGGGGCCTGCCGGTGCTGGGGGGATGGGCGGCGCCCCTGCTGCGGCCCCGGGAGACCCCGCGGCTGCTGCGGGCGCTGCCGCCCCTCCCCCCGGCCCTGCGGCACCTGCGGCGCCTGCGGGCGGGGCCCGGGGGGGCGGAGCTGCTGCTGGGCCCCGCCCACGGTACGGACCGGGGGACTGGGAGGGACTGGGAGGGACTGGGGGGACTGGGGGGGGATTGGGAGGGACTGGGAGTGGATTGGGGGGGACTGGGAGGGACTGGGGGGGGATTGGGGGGGACTGGGGGGAACTGGGAGGGGATTGGGGAGGACTGGGAGGGAACTGGGGGGGATTGGGAGGGACTGGGAGGGGATTGGGAGGGACTAGGAGGGGATTGGGGGGGACTGGGAGGGACTGGGAGGGAACTGGGGGGAACTGGGAGGGACTGGGAGGGACTGGGGGGAACTGGGAGGGAACTGGGGGGGACTGGGAGGGACTGGGAGGGAAATGGGAGCAGTGGGGGCTACTGGGAGCACTGGGAGCCCTTACTGGGAGCACTGGTCTCGCGCAGACGCCGCCGCCCCCATCGATTACATCATCGCTGATGACGTCAATGATGATGTCACCGATTACGTCACCGATTACGTCACCGCCACCCCCGGCGCTGGAACTGGGACCAGTAACACCAGTAACACCAGTGGCACCAGTAACACCAGTGTCACCAGCGTGACCGGGGACACTGAGGACTCCAGTTGGACCAGTTTGACCAGTAGGAGCAGCGCTGCCGGCGCCACCGGTGCCAGCAGTGCCACCAGTATGACCAGTGCCACCAGTACCTCAGGTCCCAGTGATGGTACCAGTGCCACCAGTATGACCAGTTCCACCAGTTTGACCAGTTCCACTGGTGATTCCAGTGCCACCGGTTCCACCAGTATCTGTCCTTCCAGTGCTCCCAGTATTCCCAGTGCCCCCAGTCTGACTGCTCCCAGTGCTCCCAGTCTGACCAGTGCTCCCAGTCTGACTGCTCCCAGTGCTCCCAGTCTGACCAGTGCTCCCGGTCTGACCTCCCCCAGTGCTCCCAGTCTGACCAGTGCTCCCAGTCTGACTGCTCCCAGTGCTCCCAGTTCCCCCAGTTGCCCGGCACTGCTGGGCACGGTGTCGGTGCCATCGGTGCCAGATCCGGGCGCGGTGCCGGTGCCATCGGAGCCGTCAGTGTCGGTGCCATTGGTGTCAGATCTGGGCACGGTGTCGGTGTCAGCGCCGTCGGTGCCAGACCCAGCCCTGGGCTCGCCGTTCCGGGTGCTGCTGCCGGGCGCGGTGCCAGGCACGGTGTTGGTGCCATCAGTGCCATCGGTGTCGGTGTCGGTGCCATCGGTGTCAGATCCAGGCGCGGTGCCAGGCACGGTGTTGGTGCCATCGGTGTCAGATCTGGGTGCAGTGTCGGTGCCATCAGTGTCGGTGTCGGTGCCATCGGTGTCAGATCCGGGCGCAGTGTCGGTGCCATCAGTGCCATCGGTGTCGGTGCCATCGGTGTCAGATCCGGGCGCAGTGTCGGTGCCATCGGTGTCGGTGCCATCGGTGTCAGATCCGGGCACAGTGCCGGTGCCATCGGTGTCGGCGCCGTCGGTGCCATCGCTGTCAGATCCGGGCGCGGTGCCGGGCACGGTGCCAGTGCCAGACCCGGCCCTGGGCTCGCCGTTCCGGGTGCTGCTGCCGGGCGCGGTGCCAGGCTCGGTGTTGGTGCCATCGGTGCCGTCGGTGTCGGTGCCATCGGTGCCATCGGTGTCGGTGCCATCGGTGTCAGATCCGGGCACGGTGCCGGGCACGGTGCCAGGCTTGGTGCCATCGGTGCCAGACCCGGCCCTGGGCTCGCCGTTCCGGGTGCTGCTGCCGGGCGCGGTGTCGATGCCATCGGTGCCATCGGTGCCATCGGTGTCGGTGCCATCGGTGTCAGATCTGGGCGCGGTGCCAGGCTCGGTGCCATCGGTGCCAGACCCGGCCCTGGGCTCGCCGTTCCGGGTGCTGCTGCCGGGCGCGGTGCCGGCGCCGGGCGCGGAGGCGGCGGCGGCGCGGGCGGCGGGGCTGTGGCCGTGGCGGGGCCGGGGCGCGGCGCGGGCGCGGCCGCCGGCGCTGGCGGCGCGGGAGCTGGCGGCGGCGCGCGCGGCCATGGCGGTGGCGCGGGCGGCGGGCGCCGGGCGGGCGGCGGGCGCGGCGGCGCTGGACCCGCGCAGCGGGCGCGTGCTGGCCGTGGGCTGGGACCGGCGCGGCGACGCCGCGGACGGGTGGCACCCGCTGGGCCACGCCGCCATGGACTGCATCGCCCGCGCGGCGCGGGCGCGGCGCGGCCGCCGCGGGGACGGCGCGGGGACGGCAAAAAGGGGCCACCGAGGGGACAGCGGGGACGGCGTGGGGACGTCGGAGAGTGGCCACCAAGGGGACAGCATGGATGGCGTGGGGACATCAGAGAGTGGCCACCAAGGGGACAGCATGGATGGCGTGGGGACATCAGAGAGTGGCCACCAAGGGGATATCATGGATGGCCTGGGGACAGCCAAAAGTGGCCACCAAGGGGACATCGAGGATGGCATGGGGACAGCCAAAAGTGGCCACCGAGGGGACATCAGGGGTGGCGTGGGGACGTCGAAGAGTGGCCACCACAGGGATGGTGTGGGGACATCAAAAAGTGGCCACCACGGGGACAGCATGGATGGCGTGGGGACATCAGAGAGTGGCCACCAAGGGGACATCATGGATGGCGTGGGGACATCAAAAAGTGGCCAGCAAGGGGACAGCATGGATGGCCTGGGGACATCAAAAAGTGGCCACCGAGGAGACAGCGGGGATGGCACAGGGACAGCGTGGTGTGGTCATGGAGGGGACAATGTGGGGACATCAAAAAGTGGCCACCGAGGACCAGGGGACAGCGTGGGGACAGCAGAGAGTGGCCACCAAGGGTGTGGGGACATCAGGGATGGCGTGTGGACGTTGAAAAGTGGCCACCGAGGACCAGGGGACAGCAGGGATGGCCTGGGGACATCGGAGAGTGGCCACCAAAGGGACAGCACCGGGACAGCCAAAAGTGGCCACCAAGGGGACATCAGGGACAATTCGGGGACATCAGAGAGCGGCCACCAAAGGCACGGTGACATTGGGGACAAGGACAGTGGCATCATGGGGACAGCGCGGTGTGGCCACCGAGGGCGCGGTGACATCGGGGACAGGGACAGTGGCATCATGGGGACAGCGCGGTGTGGCCACCGAGGGCGCGGTGACATCGGGGACAGGGACAGCACCGCGGTGGCGCGGCGTCACCAACGTCACGGTGACACTGGCACCGGGGACATCGCGGGGACAGCAGGATGTCCCTGGCGGCGCGGTGACGTCGGTGACGTCGCGGGGAGGCCGCGGCGCAGGGGACACCCCGCGGGAGGGGACGGCGGCGGCGGGGCCAAGGTGGCCAAGCTTGGGGATGGTGACGTCATCACTGGTGGCAGTGACGTCACCGTGGGTGACAGCGACCCCGGGGACAGTGATGACGTCATCACCGACGTCACCATGGACCTGAGGGGTCACGTGATCCCAGGAGGGACCGAGGACCCCGATGCCACCTCTGGTGCCACCAGTGATGTCACCATGGACCTGAGGGGTCGCATGATTCCAGAAGTGACCAAGGACCTCGATGCCACCAATGCCATCACCACCACCATCCATGGTGTCCCCCTGGAGCTGCTGGCCCTGGGTGACGTCCCCGTGGACCTGACAGCTTGCATGGATCTAGGAGGAACTGAGGACCCCAATGCCACCCGTGATGCCACCTCTGGTGCCACCAATGACGTCACCATGGACCTGATGGGTCACATGGACCCAGGACTGACCAGGCACCCCAATGTCACCTGTGATGCCACCTCTGGTGCCACCAATGACGTCCCCATGGACCTGACAGCTTGCATGGATCTAGGAGTGACCAAGGACCCCAATGCCACCTGTGATGCCACCTCCGATGCCACCAGCGCCGTCCCCACCACCATCCATGGTGTCCCCCTGGAGCTGCTGGCCCTGGGCGACGTCCCCGTGGACCTGACGGGTTACGTCATCCCGGGGGCGGCCGAGCGCGACGGTGACGGTGACGGTGACGGTGACGGTGACGGTGACGGTGACGGTGACGGTGACAGCGGGTACCTGCTGTCGGGCTGCGACGTGTTCGTGACGCGCGAGCCGTGCGCGCTCTGCGCCATGGCGCTGCTGCACGCCCGCGTGCGCCGCGTCTTCTACGGCCGCGCCTGCGCCCAGGGCGCGCTGGGCACCCGCTACGGCCTGCACGGGCACCCGCGCCTCAACCACCGCTACCGGGTCTGGGTGCTGGGTGCTCGGGGTGCTGGGGATACTGGGAGTACTGGGAATGGGTGACTGGGAGCACTGGGAATGGTCACTGGGGACATTGGGAGCACTGGGAATGGTCACTGGGGACACTGGGCACCCACCATTCCCTGCACGGGCACCCGCGCCTCAACCACCAGTACAGGGTGTGGGTGCTGGGCGCTGGGGGTGCTGGGAGTACTGGGAGTACTGGGAATGGGTGACTGGGAGCACTGGGAATGGTCACTGGGGACACTGGGAGCACTGGGAATGGTCACTGGGGACACTGGGGTCACTGGGGACACTGGGCACCCACCATGCCCTGCACGGGCACCCGCGCCTCAACCACCGGTACAGGGTGTGGGTGCTGGGCGCTGGGGGTGCTGGGTGCACTGGGGATACTGGGAGTACTGGGAATGGGTGACTGGGAGCACTGGGAATGGTCACTGGGGACACCGGGCACCCACCATGCCCTGCACGGGCACCCACGCCTCAACGACCAGTACAGGGTGGGTGCTGGGTGCTGGGGGCGCTGGGAGTACTGGGAGCACTGGGAATGGGTGATTAGGCATACTGGGGATACTGGGAGAACTGGGAGTGGGTGACTGGGGACACTGGGAGCACTGGGAGAATTGGGAGTGGGTGAATGGGGACACAAGATACTGGGACTGGGTGATTTGGGATACTGGGAGAACTGGGAATGGGTGACTGGGGATACTGGGAATGGGTGATTTGGGATACTGGGAGCACTGGGAATGGGTGATTTGGGATACTGGGAGAACTGGGAATGGGTGACTGGGGATACTGGGAATGGGTGATTTGGGATACTGGGGATACTGGGAATGGGTGATTTGGGATACTGGGAGCACTGGGACTGGGTGATTTGGGATACTGGGAGAACTGGGAATGGGTGACAAAGAGCGACAATTAAAATTATTTTTGCGGCTTTTGGGTTTGTTTGTTTTTTCCCGGTGATTTCGGTGACACCGCCGGGGTCAGGACACTCCTGGTGGTGGCACCTCCTCCCGGTGGCTTTGGGACATTTGGGGATCAACTCCAGGAAAAGAGACCCAAAAAAGTCCAAAATGAAACCAAAACTCCCCAAATTCCTCCCAGGGTGTCTCTTGGGCCAAGGCCATCCATCCATGGCCACCATCACCCACCCATGACCACCATGGTCCAACCACGGCCACCATCACCCACCCACGGCCACCATCACCCACCCACGGCCACCATGGCCCAACCACGGCCACCATCACCCAACCACGGCCATCATCACCCATTCATGGCCACCATGGTCCAACCACGGCCACCATCACCCATTCATGGCCACCATGGTCCACCCACGGCCACCATGGCCCAACCATGGCCACCATCACCCATCCATGGCCACCATCACCCAACCACGGCCGCCATCACCCACCCACGGCCACCATGGTCCAACCATGGCCACCATCGCCCATCCATGGCCACCATCACCCACCCACGGCCACCATGGTCCAACCACGGCCACCATGGTCCAACCATGGCCACCATCACCCAACCACGGCCACCATGGTCCAACCACGGCCACCATCACCCATCCATGGCCACCATCACCCACCCATGACCACCATGGTCCAACCACGGCCACCATCACCCACCCACGGCCACCATGGTCCAACCACGGCCACCATCACCCAACCACGGCCACCATGGTGCAACCACGGCCACCATGGTCCAACCACGGCCACCATGGACCAACCATGGCCACCATTGCCCACCCATGGCCACCATCACCCACCCATGGCCACCATGGCCCACCCATGGCCACCATCACCCAACCACAGCCAGCATCACCCACCCATGGCCACCATCACACACAGACCCCGTGAGCCCCCCAGTGTCACCCCTGGGGCACCCAGTAAAGTCCCGCAGTAACTGGGAGCACTGGGAGCCAAACTGGGAGGGCACTGGGAGCACTGGGACGAGCCTCAGTGTGACTGGAGGGATACTGGGAGCACTGGGAGAGCACTGGGAGGTGTTACTGGGAGCACTGGGAGGGCACTGGAGGGTGACTGGGAAGTCCATGGGGGTGACTGGGAGCACTGGGAGCACTGGGAGCACTGGGAGCACTGGGAGAGGGTGACTGGGAGCACTGAGGGATACTGGGAACAATGGGAACACTGGGGGGGTAACTGGGAGCACTGGGCACCAAACTGGGAGGATACTGGGGGATACTGGGGGATACTGGGAGCATACTGGGGGGATACTGGGAGCACTGGGAGGGCACTGGGGGATACTGGGAGACAAACTGGGAGGGCACTGGGACGGTACTGGGGGGATACTGGGAACACTGGGAGGGCACTGGGGGATACTGGGACCATACTGGGAACACTGGGAGCATACTGGGGGATACTGGGAGCACTGGGAGGGCACTGGGGGATACTGGGAGCCAAACTGGGAGGGCACTAGGGGATACTGGGAGCACTGGGAGGGCACTAGGGGATACTGGGAACACTGGGAGCCAAACTGGGAGGATACTGGGGGATACTGGGAACACTGGGAGCATACTGGGGGATACTGGGAGCACTGGGAGGGCACTGGGGGATACTGGGACCATACTGGGAACACTGGGAGCATACTGGGGGATACTGGGAGCACTGGGAGGGCGCTCCCAGCTGCGGGAAGCCGCAAACCAGCCCAAACCAGCACAAACCAGCCCAAACCAGTACAAACCAGTACAAACCAGTTCATTAGCGATTCCGCGGTCCCTCATTACCATATAAGGAAACCCCCGCCCCATGACGTCAGTGCGGCCCCGCCCCGCGCAGGCGCAGTCAGAGTCGTTGGCGCCGCGGGGGGTTGCTGCGACACCCCCGCGGGCGCCGGCGTGACGTAATCAGGTGACGTCATGACGCCGCGCTCATCACGCGCTGCCCGCCGCGGGGGCGGGGCAGGTCAGGATGTACCGCACTGACGATGCCCAAGATGGCGCCCGCGCCGCGCCTCAGCGGCCGCGGCCCCGCCCGGCCCACGGGGAGCGCGGCCGCCGCCGCCGCCGCCGCCCCCGGCCCGCCACCCGCGCCCCCGGGCCGCGACCCCCGCCCCCGGGCCGCCACCCCCGCCCCGAGCCCGGCCGCGGCCCAAAACCCCGCCGGGCCGCGCTCCCGGCCTGCCCCGCGCGCGCCATTTGCATACAGGGCGGGCCTGGGCGGGGCTTGGCGCGGAAAGCGCCGGCGGGTGGCGGGAAATTGGAGCGGGGGAGGGGATGGGGGGTTTGGGGGGGGGGGTTGGGGATTCTGGAAGGGATTTGGGGACCCCCAGGGGGATTTTGGGGATTCCCGAAGGGATTTTGGGGATTCTGGAAGGGATTTTGGGGATTCTAGAAGGGATTTTGGGGATTCTGGAAGGGATTTTGGGGATTCTGGAAGGGATTTGGGGATTCTGGAAGGGATTTTGGGGATTCTGGAAGGGATTTGGGGGATTCTGGAAGGGATTTGGGGACCCCCAGGGGGATTTTGGGGATTCTGGAAGGGATTTTGGGGAATCTGGAAGGGATTTTGGGGATTCTGGAAGGGATTTGGGGACCCCCAGGGGGATTTTGGGGAATCTGGAAGGGATTTTGGGGATTCCGGAAGGGATTTTGGGGACCCCCAGGGGGATTTTGGGGACATCTGAAGGGGTTTGGGGATTCTGGAAGAGATTTGGGGACCCCCAGGGAGGTTTTGGGGATTCCGAAAGGGATTTTGGGGATTCCAGAAGGGATTTTGGGGATTCTAGAAGGGATTTGGGGACCCCCAGGGGGATATTGGGGATTCTGGAAGGGATTTTGGGGATTCCCGAAGGGATTTTGGGGATTCTGGAAGGGATTTTGGGGACATCTGAAGGAATTTTGGGACCCCTGAAGGGATTTTGGGACCCCCAGGTGGATTTTGGGGATCCCTGAACGGTTTTGGGGACCCCCAGGGGGATTTCGGAAGGGATTTTGGGGACCCCTGAAGGGATTTTGGGACCGCCGGGTGATTCCGGGGGGTCCCGGGCGGATTCTGGGGGGTCCCGGGCGGATTTTGGGGGTCCCGGCGGATTTTGGGGGTCCCGGCGGATTTTGGGGGTCCCGGGCGGATTTTGGGGACCCCCGCGCTCAGAGCGCCCCCCGGTGGCAGAGCAGGACCCGGCCCAGCAGCAGCAGCTCCGACACGGCCGGGGGGACACTGGGGGGGGTAGAAAGGGGGGTCAGGGGGTCCCCAAAACCCCCCCCGGGACCCCCAAAAACCCACCCGGGACCCCAAAAACACCCCCGGGACCCCAAAACCTCCCCGTGACCCCCAAAATCCCCCCGGGACCCCCAAAAACATCCCGGGACCCCCAAAAACCCACCCGGACCCCCAAAAACACCCCCGTGACCCCCAAAAACATACAGGGACCACCAAAATATCCCCCGGGACCGCCCAGATCCCCCCCGGGACCCCTAAAACCCCCCCGGGACCCCCAAAATCCTCCCAGGACCCCAAAATCCCCCCGGGATCACCCAAAACCTCCCCGGGACCCCCCAAAATCCCCCCGGGACCCCCAAAAACCACCCCGGGACCCCCAAAATCCCCCCGGGACCCCAAAAACGCCCACGGGACCCCCCCAAAATCCCCCCGGGACCCCCCAAAATCCCCCCGGGACCCCCCAAACCCCCCCGGGACCCCCCAGAATCCCCCCGGGATCCCCAAAATCCCCCCGGGACCCCCCCCGGGACAGCCCAAAATCCCCCCAGGACCCCCAAATCCCCCCCGGGACCCCCCAAATCCTCCCGTGACCCCCCAAAATCCCCCCGGGACCCCCCAAAATCCCCCCGGGACCCCCCAAAACCCCCCGGCTCACCCGAGCGCCAGCGAGCCCCAGAGGGCGGCGCCGTCCCAGGCCTGGAGCCGGCCCAGGGCGAGCCCCGAGAGGGCGGCGGCGTGAGCGAGCAGGGCTGGGGGTATGGGAAAAGCACCCCAAAAACACCGAGAGCACCCCAAAAATCCACTGAGACACCCCCCGTGAGCGAGCAGGGCTGGGGGTATGGGAAAAGCACCCCAAAAACACCGAGAGCACCCCAAAAACACCCAGACACCCCAAAAATCACTGAGACACCCCCCGTGAGCGAGCAGGGCTGGGGGTATGGGAAAAGCACCCCAAAAATCCAGAGACACCCCAAAAATCACCGAGACACCCCCCGTGAGCGAGCAGGGCTGGGGATATGGGAAAAGCACCCCAAAAATCCAGAGACACCCCAAAAATCACTGAGACACCCCCCGTGAGCGAGCAGGGCTGGGGGTATGGGAAAAGCACCCCAAAAACACCGAGAGCACCCCAAAAATCACTGAGACACCCCCCGTGAGCGAGCAGGGCTGGGGGTATGGGAAAAGCACCCCAAAAACACCGAGAGCACCCCAAAAATCACTGAGACACCCCAAAAATCACTGAGACACCCCCGTGAGCGAGCAGGGCTGGGGGTATGGGAAAAGCACCCCAAAAATCCAGAGACACCCCAAAAATCACTGAGACACCCCAAAAATCCACTGAGACACCCCCGTGAGCGAGCAGGGCTGGGGGTATGGGAAAAGCACCCCAAAAATCCAGAGACACCCCAAAAATCACCCAGACACCCCAAAAATCACCGAGAGCACCCCAAAAATCACTGAGACACCCCAAAAATCCACTGAGACACCCCCCGTGAGCGAGCAGGGCTGGGGGTATGGGAAAAGCACCCCAAAAATCCAGAGACACCCCAAAAATCACCCAGACACCCCCCGTGAGCGAGCAGGGCTGGGGGTATGGGAAAAGCACCCCAAAAACACCGAGAGCACCCCAAAAATCACCCAGACACCCCAAAAATCACCCAGACACCCCAAAAATCACCGAGAGCACCCCAAAAATCACTGAGACACCCCAAAAATCACTGAGACACCCCAAAAATCACTGAGACACCCCCCGTGAGCGAGCAGGGCTGGGGGTATGGGAAAAGCACCCCAAAAATCCAGAGACACCCCAAAAATCACTGAGACACCCCAAAAACACCGAGAGCACCCCAAAAATCACCCAGACACCCCAAAAATCACTGAGACACCCCAAAAATCACCGAGAGCACCCCAAAAATCCACTGAGACACCCCAAAAATCCCCATTAATCACCCCCAAATCCCCCAAATTCCTCCCCAAATTCCCCCCTAAATCATCCCCAAATCCTCCCCCCAATTCCTCCCGAATTTCCCCCAAATCCCCCAAATTTCCTCCAATCCCCCCTCAAATTCCCCCAAATAATCCAAATTCCTCCCAAATCCCCCAAATCCTCAAAATTCTCCCCCAAATTCCCCCTGAAATCCCCCAATTTTTCCCAATTTCCCTCTCAAATTCCCCCAAATTCCCCCAAATCCTCCAATTTCTGCCCCATGTTCGTCCCCAAATCCCCCAAATTCCCCCCAAATTCCCCCAAAATCTCCCCAAATTCCCCCCAAATCCCCCCAAAATCCCCCAAATTCCCCAAATCCTCCAATTTCTGCCCCAAATTCGTCCCCAAATCCCCCAAATTCCCCCCAAAATCCCCCCAAATCTCCCCAAATTTCCCCAAAATCCCCCAAAATCCCCCAAATTCCCCAAATCCTCCAATTTCTGCCCCAAATTCATCCCCAAATCCCCCAAATTTCCCCAAAAATCCCCCAAATCCCCCCTCAATCACCCCCAACTTCCTCCTAAAATTCCTCCTAAAATCCACAAATTCACCCCCAAACCCCCCAAATTTCCCCTCCAATCCCCCCAAACCCCCCCGTTTTTGGGTCCCCCCCCATTTTTGGGTCCCCCCATTTTTGGGGTGCCCCGTTTTTGGGGACCCCCAGGATACAGGCCAGGCTCTGGGCCGGGTGGAACATGGAGACCCCCGAGAAGAACCCCAGGAATTCCAGCCCGAGCAGCGCCAGGGACCCCCCGAGGGGTCCCCAGAACCTGCGGGAGAAGGGGTGAGAGAAACCCCAAAATCCCCCAAAATATCCCAAAATAACCCCAAAAATCCCCCCCAGAACCTGCGGGGAGAAGGGGTGAGAAAAACCCCAAAATCCCCCCAAAATATCCCAAAATAACCCCAAAAATCCCCCCAAAATATCCCAAAATAACCCCAAAAATCCCCCCAAAATATCCCAAAATAACCCCAAAAATTCCCCCCAGAACCTGCGGGAGAAGGGGTGAGAGAAACCCAAAATCCCCCCAAAATATCCCAAAATAACCCCAAAAATCCCCCCAAAATATCCCAAAATAACCCCAAAAATCCCCCCAAAATATCCCAAAATAACCCCAAAAATCCCGCCCAGAACCTGCGGGGAGAAGGGGTGAGAGAAACCCCAAAATCCCCCAAAATATCCCAAAATAACCCAAAAATCCCCGAAAATATCCCAAAATAACCCCAAAATCCCCCAAAATATCCCAAAATAACCCCAAAAATCCCCAAAATTCCCCCCAAAATAACCCCAAAATCCCCCCCAGAACCTGCGGGAGAAGGGGTGAGAGAAACCCCAAAATCCCCCCAAAATATCCCCAAAAATCCCCCCAAAATATCCCAAAATAACCCCAAAAATCCCCCCAAAATATCCCAAAATAACCCCAAAAATCCCCCAAAATATCCCAAAATAACCCCAAAAATCCCCCCCAGAACCTGCGGGAGAAGGGGTGAGAGAAACCCAAAAATCCCCCCAAAATATCCCAAAATAACCCCAAAAATCCCCCCAAAATATCCCAAAATAACCCCAAAATCCCCCAAAATATCCCAAAATAACCCCAAAAATCCCCCCCAGAACCTGCGGGAGAAGGGGTGAGAAAAACCCAAAAATCCCCCCAAAATATCCCAAAATAACCCCAAAAATCCCCCCAAAATATCCCAAAAAAACCCCAAAAATCCCCCCCAGAACCTGCGGGGAGAAGGGGTGAGAGAAACCCCAAAATCCCCCCAAAATATCCCAAAATAACCCCAAAATCCCCCCAAAATATCCCAAAATAACCCCAAAAATCCCCCCAAAATATCCCAAAATAACCCCAAAAATCCCCCAAAATATCCCAAAATAACCCCAAAATCCCCCCAAAATATCCCCAAAAAAACCCCAAAAATCCCCCCAAAATATCCCAAAATAACCCCAAAAATCCCGCCCAGAACCTGCGGGGAGAAGGGGTGAGAGAAACCCCAAAATCCCCCAAAATATCCCAAAATAACCCAAAAATCCCCGAAAATATCCCAAAATAACCCCAAAATCCCCCAAAATATCCCAAAATAACCCCAAAAATCCCCCCCAGAACCTGCGGGGAGAAGGGGTGAGAAAAACCCCAAAATATCCCAAAATAACCCCAAAAATCCCCCCCAGAACCTGCGGGAGAAGGGGTGAGAGAAACCCAAAAATCCCCCAAAATATCCCAAAATAACCCCAAAAATCCCCCCAAAATATCCCAAAATAACCCCAAAAATCCCCCCAAAATATCCCAAAATAACCCCAAAAATCCCCCCAAAATATCCCAAAATAACCCCAAAATTCCCCCCAGAACCTGCGGGAGAAGGGGTGAGAGAAACCCAAAAATCCCCCAAAATATCCCAAAATAACCCAAAAATCCCCCAAAATATCCCAAAATAACCCCAAAAATCCCCCCCAGAACCTGCGGGAGAAGGGGTGAGAGAAACCCCAAAATCCCCCCAAAATATCCCAAAATAACCCCAAAATCCCCCCAGAACCTGCGGGAGAAGGGGTGAGAGAAACCCAAAAATCCCCCAAAATATCCCAAAATAACCCCAAAAATCCCCCCAAAATATCCCAAAATAACCCCAAAAATCCCCCAAAATATCCCAAAATAACCCCAAAAATCCCGCCCAGAACCTGCGGGGAGAAGGGGTGAGAGAAACCCCAAAATCCCCAAAATTCCCCCCAAAATAACCCCAAAATCCCCCCAAAAAATCCCAAAATCCTCCCGAAATTCCCCAAAATTCCCCCGGAAAATTCCCAAAAAATTCCCCCCAGAGACCCTTGTGGGAGCACTGGTCCATACTGGTCTGTACTGGTTTATACTGGTTTATACTGGTTTATACTGGTTATAATTGTTTATACTGGTCTATACTGGTCTGCACTGGTCTGTACTGGTTTATACTGGTCTATAATTGTTTATACTGGTCTGTACTAGTTTATACTGGTCTATACTGGTTTATACTGGTTATAATTGTTTATACTGGTTTATACTGGTTTGTACTGGTCTATACTGGTCTGTACTGGTTTTTACTGGCCTATACTGGTTTATACAGGTCTATACTGGTTTATACTGGTCTATAATTGTTTATACTGGTTTATACTGGTCTATACTGGTTTATACTGGTCTATAATTGTTTATACTGGTTTATACTGGTCTGTACTGGTCTATATTGGTTTACACTGGTCTATACTGGTTTGTACTGGTCTGAACTGGTCTCACTCACCCCGGCTCTGTCTCCCCCGAGGGCAGCGTGGGCGGGGCCTGGAGAAAGGGGCGGGGTCAGGACAAGACACGCCCACCCTCATTAGCATACACTGCCCCCGCCCATGCTCATTAGCATGCACGGACCCCGCCCATGCTCATTAGCATGCACGGACCCCGCCCATGCTCATTAGCATACACTGACCCCGCCCATGCTCAATAGCATGCACTGACCCCGCCCATGCTCATTAGCATACACTGACCCCGCCCATGCTCATTAGCATACACTGACCCCGCCCATGCTCATTAGCATGCACTGACACCGCACATGCTCATTAGCATACACTGACCCCGCCCATGCTCATTAGCATACACTGACCCCGCCCATTCTCATTAGCATACAGTGACCCCGCCCATGCTCATTAGCACACACTGACCCCGCCCATGCTCATTAGCATACACTGACCCCGCCCATGCTCATTAGCATGCACTGACACCGCACATGCTCATTAGCATGCACTGACCCCGCCCATGCTCATTAGCATACACTGACCCCGCCCATGCTCATTAGCATACACTGACCCCGCCCGTGCTCATTAGCATACACTGACCCCGCCCATGCTCATTAGCATGCACTGACACCGCACATGCTCATTAGCATGCACTGACCCCGCCCATGCTCATTAGCATACACTGACCCCGCCCATGCTCATTAGCATGCACTGACCCCGCCCATGCTCATTAGCATACACTGACCCCGCCCATGCTCATTAGCATACACTGACCCCGCCCATGCTCATTAGCATACACTGACCCCGCCCATGCTCATTAGCATACACTGACCCCGCCCATGCTCATTAGCATACACTGACCCCGCCCATGCTCATTAGCATACACTGACCCCGCCCATGCTCATTAGCATGCACTGACACTGCCCATGCTCATTAGCATACACTGACCCCGCCCATGCTCATTAGCATGCACTGACCCCGCCCATGCTCATTAGCATGCCCAGGTGCGCCACCATCGCCAGGAACCGCCCGGGCAGCAGCAACGCCATTGGCTGGAACGAGGCAGGGGGCGGGGCCTGGGGAGGGGGAGGGGCTTAGACCGCCCCTCCCCCTCCCCTTTGGCACCTCCCCCACCCTTTTAGCCCCTCCTTCCCCTCCCCCACCCATGGGACCCCCTCCTTCCCCTCCCCCACCCATGGGTGCCCCTCATTTCCCTCCCCCACCCATGGGACCCCCTCATTCCCCTCCCCCACCCATGGGTGCCCCTCATTTCCCTCCCCCACCCATGGGACCCCCTCATTCCCCTCCCCCCGCTTTTTTAGCCCCTCCCCCACCTCGCGCTCTCCCTCCCCCCCACCAAATGGCCAGAACGGGACCTCCGAGACCCCTCCCCCACCCTGGGGACCCTTCCCCCACCCTAGGGACCCCTCCCCCTCCCCCGGGACCCCTCCCCCACCCCGGAATTCCCGCGTTTTCCTCCCCTCCCCCCGCCCCGCGCGGCGCTGTTACCGCGGCAACGGAGCAGGCCACGCCCACCGCCCTGGCCACGCCCACCGCCCCTGGCCACGCCCACCGCCCTGGTCACGCCCACCGCCCTGGCCACGCCCATCGCCCTGGCCACGCCCACCGCCGCGCCCAAAGCTTGCCCGTCACACAGGCCACGCCCACCAAGGCCACGCCCACTTGATAGGCCACGCCCACCGGAAAGTGGCCACGCCCCCTCCCGGAGATTGGGGTGGGGATGCTGGGCTGGACTGGGTTATACTGGGATATACTGGGAAATACTGGGAAATACTGGGTTATACTGGGATATACTGGGATGTACTGGGTTACACTGCGTTAAACTGGGATATACTGAAATATACTGGGTTATACTGGGTTGTACTGGGTTATACTGGGTTATATTTGGATATATGGGGTTATACTGGGATGTACTGGTTATACTGGGATATACTGGGTTATACTGGGTTATACTGGGATGTACTGGGTTATACTGGGATGTACTGGGTTATACTGGGTTATACTGGGCTATACTGGGCTATACTGGGTTATACTGGGATGTACTGGGTTATACTGGGTTATACTGGGCTATACTGGGTTATACTGGGCTATACTGGGTTATACTGGGACATACTGGGTTATACTGAAATATACTGGGATATACTGGGCTATACTGGGATATACTGGGTTATACTGGGCTATACTTGGATATACTGGGCTGGACTGGTTTATATTGGGTTATACTGGGATATACTGGAGCATACTGGTTTAAACTGGGCTGGACTGGTTTATACTGGGCTGGACTGGGTTATACTGGGCTGGGCTGGGTCATAGAGGCCTGTACTGGTTTATACTGGTTTATACTGGGCTGGGCTGGGTCATAGAGGCCTGTACTGGTTTATACTGGGTTATACTGGTTTATACTGGGTTATACTGGGCTAGATTGGTTTATATTGGGTTATACTGGGTTATGCTGGGTTATACTGGGCTGGACTGGGTTATACTGGACTGTGCTGGGTCACAGAGGCCTGTACTAGTTTATACTGGGATATACTGGGCTGGGCTGGGTCATAGAGGCCTGTACTGGTTTATACTGGGTTATACTGGGCTGGGCTGGGTCATAGAGGCCTGTACTGGTTTATACTGGGATATACTGGGCTGGGCTGGGTCATAGAGGCCTGTACTGGTTTATACTGGGATATACTGGGCTGGGCTGGGTCATAGAGGCCTGTACTGGTTTATACTGGGTTATACTGGGCTGGGCTGGGTCACAGAGGCCTGTACTGGTTTATACTGGGTTATACTGGTTTATACTGGGTTATACTGGGCTAGATTGGTTTATATTGGGTTATGCTGGGCTGGACTGGGTTATACTGGGCTGAGCTGGGTCATAGAGGCCTGTACTGGTTTATACTGGGTTATACTGGGCTGGGCTGGGTCACAGAGGCCTGTACTGGTTTATACTGGCTTGTACTGGTTCATACTGGTTTATACTGGTCTGTATTAAACCGCAGTGCCTCACACCGGTTTATGCTTGTCCCTAATGGTCTGAACTGATCCATAACAGCCCATACTGGTCTATACTGGTTTATACTGGTGCATACTGGTCCGTACTGGTCCCCCGCGCCCCCCCCGCTCTCTGATTGGCCGCCGCCCCTCTTGGCCCCGCCCCTGTTGCCGGGCTGAACGGCCGCGCACAAAATGGCCGCCTCCCCACGTGACCGCGCGTTCCCCGCGCTGATTGGCCGTTCACCTCTCCGGCAGCGACCAATCAGCGGCGAGTCACGCGCGGGTGGGCGGAACGGCCGAGTGGGGGAGGCGGGGTGAAGGCGCGCCGGTGGGGGGGCGTGGCTTCGCGTGGCATCGACCAATGGGCGCGCAGCGCGCGCTGGGGAGGCGGGGATTCGTGGGGCGCTCACCAATGGGAGCGCGGCGCGCGTCCTGGGGGGCGGGGATGAAGGCGGCGCGGACCAATGGGAGCGCGGCGCGAGCGGGCGGCGGCCAATGGGAGCGCGCGGGGGAAATTTGAAGCGGCGGCGGCGGCGGCGGGCGGCGAGTGAGGGGCGGGAATTGGGGGCGATTTTGGGGGGATTTGGGGGGGATTTGGGGGGTCCCGGGGGGATTTAGGGGGTCCTGAGGGGGCTCCTAAGGGAAATTGGGGGATTCTGAGGAGATATCGAGGGAGTTGGGGGGTTCTGAGTGGAACTGAGGGGGTTTCTGAGGGGGATTGGGGAGTTTGGAGGGGAATTAAGGGGTCCCGAGGGGGGATTGGGGGGTCCTGAGGGGATATTGAGGGGAATTGGGGGGTCCTGAGAGGTTATTGTGGGGAATTGGGGGGTGCTGAGGGGAATTAGGGGGTCCTGAGGGGTTCTTGAGGGGAATTGGGGGGTCCTGAGGGGGAATTAGGGGGTCCTGAGGGGTTCTGAGGGGATTTAGGGGGTCCTGAGGGGGGATTTGGGGGTTCTGGAGGGATTTCTGAGGGAACTGGGGGGTTCTGAGTGCATTTGGGGGGTTCTGAGGGGGTTTCTGAAGGGAATTGGGGCACCCTGAGGAGATATTGAGGGAACTGGGGGGTCCTGAGAGGTTATTGGGGGGAATTGGGGGGTTCTGGGGGGAATTAGGGGGTCCTGAGGGGATTTCTGAGGGGATTTTGGAAATCCTGAGGAGATATTGAGGGAATTGGGGGGTCCTAGGGGGGTACTGGGGGGTCCTGAGGAGAACTGGGGGGTTTCTGAGGGGAATTAGGGGGTCCTGAGGGGTTCTTGAGGGGAATTTGGGGGTGCTGAGGGGGGATTTGGGGGTCCTGAGGGGGAATTGGGGGTCCTGAGGGGGAATTGGGGGTGCTGAGGGGGGATTTGGGGGTGCTGAGGGGATTTCTAAGGGAAATTGGGGGGTTCTGAGTGGAACTGGGGGGTTCTGAGGGGGTTTCTGAAGGGATTTGGGGCACCCTGAGGAGATATTGAGGGAATTGGGGGGTCCTGAGAGGTTATTGGGGGGAATTGGGGGGCTTTGAGGGGAATTAG
Source organism: Lonchura striata (assembly GCF_046129695.1). NCBI lineage: Eukaryota > Metazoa > Chordata > Aves > Passeriformes > Estrildidae > Lonchura > Lonchura striata. Next base: position 1,520,876 of record NC_134636.1, on the reverse strand, counting down.
GGGGTCCTGAGGGGATTTCTGAGGGTATTGGGGGGTCCTGAGTGGGTATTTGGGGGTCCTGGGGGGTATTTGGGGGTCCTGAGGGGTATTTGGGGGTCCTGAGGGGTATTTGGGGGTCCTGAGGGGTTCTTGAGGGGAATTTGGGGGTCCTGCAGGGAGATTTGGGGGTGCTGAGGGGGAATTTGGGGGTCCTGAGGGGATTTCTGGGGGGAATTTGGGGGTCCTGCAGGGAGATTTGGGGGGTCTTGAGGGGGAATTGGGGGGTCCTGGGGGATTTATGAGAAAAATTTGGGGGTCCTGATGGGATTTGGGGGGTCCTGAAGGGAACTGGGGGATCCAGAGGGGGTCCCTGCTGGATTTTGGGGGGTCCCCGCTGGATTTTGGGGGTCCCTGCTGGATTTTGGGGGTCCCCAATGGATTTTGGGGGTCCCCGCTGGATTTTGGGGGTTCTCTGCTGGATTTTGGGGGGTCCCCGATGGATTTTGGGGTGTCCCCAGTGGATTTTGGGGGTTCTCTGCTGGATTTTGGGGGTCCCCGCTGGATTTTGGGGGGTCCCTGCTGGATTTTGGGGGGTCCCCACTGGATTTTGGGGGTCCCTGCCGGATTTTGGGGTCCCCCTGACCCTCCGTGCTCCCCAGGATGGCTCAGAAGGAGAACGTGGCCCCCGGCCTGACCAAGGTGAGACCCCCCGTCCCCCTCCCCAATTTGGGGTTTTTGGGGTGACCCCTCCCCAATTTGGGATTTTTGGGGTGACCCCTGCCCGTGTCCCCCTCCCCAATTTTGGGTATTTTTGGGGTGACCCCTGCCCGTGTCCCCCTCCCCAATTTTGGGTATTTTTGGGGTGACCCCTGCCCGTGTCCCCCTCCCCAAATTTGGGTATTTTTGGGGTGACCCCTCCCCAATTTTGGGTATTTTTGGGGTGACCCCTGCCCGTGTCCCCCTCCCCAATTTTGGGTATTTTTGGGGTGACCCCTCCCCAATTTGGGGTTTTTGGGGTGACCCCTGCCCGTGTCCCCCTCCCCAATTTGGGATTTTTTTGGGGTGACCCCTCCCCAATTTGGGTATTTTTGGGGTGACCCCTGCCCGTGTCCCCCTCCCCAATTTGGGTTTTTTTTGGGTATTTTTGGGGTGACCCCTGCCCGTGTCCCCCTCCCCAATTTTGGGTATTTTTGGGGTGACCCCTGCCCGTGTCCCCCTCCCCAATTTGGGGTTTTTTTGGGGTGACCCCTCCCCAATTTTGGGTATTTTTTGGGGTGACCCCTCCCCAATTTGGGTATTTTTGGGGTGACCCCTGCCCCTGTCCCCCCCAGAGTTTGGTCCCCCCTCCCCTGCGGGTGCCCTGCAAGGACCCCCCAAACTCGGAGCCCCCCGGGAAGGCTCTGGCAGGTACGGGGGGAGGGGGCTGGGGGTCCTGGGGGGATTTGGGGGGTCCTGGGGGGGGTTTGGGGGGGTTTGGGGGGTCCTGGGTGGAGTTTTTGGGGGTCCTGGGGGGGTTTGGGTGGTTTTTGGGGTGGTTTTGGGGTGTTTGGGCTGTTTTTTTGGGTGTTTTGGCTGTTTTGGGGCTGTTTTGGGGGTGTTTTGGGGGTGTTTTGTCAGTTTTGGGGTATTTTGGGGTGTTTTGGGCTGTTTTTGGGGTGTTTGGGCTGTTTTTGGGGCTGTTTTTGGGGTGTTTTGGGCTGTTTTTGGGGTGTTTGGGCTGTTTTTGGGCTGGTTTTGGGGTATTTTGGGGTGTTTTGGGGTGTTTTTGGGGTGTTTTGGGCTGTTTTTGGGGTGTTTGGGCTGTTTTTGGGCTGGTTTTGGGGTATTTTGGGGTGTTTTGGGATGTTTTTGGGGTGTTTCGGCTGTTTTGGGCTGTTTTTGGGGTGTTTTGGGCTGTTTTTGGGCTATTTTTGGGTATTTTGGGGTGTTTTGTCTGTTTTTGGGCTGGGTTTGGGTTGTTTTGTCAGTTTTGGGGTATTTTGGGGTGTTTTGGGCTGTTTTTGGGGTGTTTTGGGCTGTTTTTGGGGTGTTTGGGCTGTTTTGGGGCTGTTTTTGGGGTGTTTTTGGGTGTTTTTGGGGTATTTTGGGGTGTTTTGGGCTGTTTTTGGGGTGTTTTTGGGTGTTTTGGCTGTTTTTGGGGTATTTTGGGGTGTTTTGGGCTGTTTTTGGGGTGTTTTGGGTGTTTTTGGGTGTTTGGGCTGTTTTTGGGGTGTTTTGGGTGTTTTTGGGGTGTTTGGGCTGTTTTTGGGGTGTTTTGGCTGTTTTTGGGCTGTTTTTGGGTGTTTGGGCTGGTTTTGGGTGTTTTTGGGTGTTTGGGCTGTTTTTGGGGTGTTTTGGGTGTTTTTGGGGTGTTTGGGCTGTTTTTGGGGTGTTTTGGGCTGTTTTTGGGCTGTTTTTGGGTGTTTTGGGCTGTTTTTGGGTGTTTGGGCTGTTTTTGGGGTGTTTGGGCTGTTTTTTGGGTGTTTTGGGCTGTTTTTGGGGCTGTTTTTGGGGTGTTTTGGGCTGTTTTTGGGGTGTTTGGGCTGTTTTTGGGCTGGTTTTGGGGTATTTTGGGGTGTTTTGGGGTGTTTTTGGGGTGTTTTGGGCTGTTTTTGGGGTGTTTGGGCTGTTTTTGGGCTGGTTTTGGGGTATTTTGGGGTGTTTTGGGATGTTTTTGGGGTGTTTCGGCTGTTTTGGGCTGTTTTTGGGGTGTTTTGGGCTGTTTTTGGGCTATTTTTGGGTATTTTGGGGTGTTTTGTCTGTTTTTGGGCTGGGTTTGGGTTGTTTTGTCAGTTTTGGGGTATTTTGGGGTGTTTTGGGCTGTTTTTGGGGTGTTTTGGGCTGTTTTTGGGGTGTTTGGGCTGTTTTGGGGCTGTTTTTGGGGTGTTTTTGGGTGTTTTTGGGGTATTTTGGGGTGTTTTGGGCTGTTTTTGGGGTGTTTTTGGGTGTTTTGGCTGTTTTTGGGGTATTTTGGGGTGTTTTGGGCTGTTTTTGGGGTGTTTTGGGTGTTTTTGGGTGTTTGGGCTGTTTTTGGGGTGTTTTGGGTGTTTTTGGGGTGTTTGGGCTGTTTTTGGGGTGTTTTGGCTGTTTTTGGGCTGTTTTTGGGTGTTTGGGCTGGTTTTGGGTGTTTTTGGGTGTTTGGGCTGTTTTTGGGGTGTTTTGGGTGTTTTTGGGGTGTTTGGGCTGTTTTTGGGGTGTTTTGGGCTGTTTTTGGGCTGTTTTTGGGTGTTTTGGGCTGTTTTTGGGTGTTTGGGCTGTTTTTGGGGTGTTTGGGCTGTTTTTTGGGTGTTTTGGGCTGTTTTTGGGTGTTTGGGCTGTTTTTGGGGTGTTTGGGCTGTTTTGGGTGTTTTGGGTGTTTTTGGGTGTTTGGGCTGTTTCCTCACCCTCTCCCCAGGTGCCGGGCGGGTGCCCCTGGAGCCCAGCGCGGTGCCGGCCCCTCCCCCGCCCGTGTGAGTGGGGGATGGGAGTCCCCAAAACCTCCCGGGAATGGGGGGAGGGCAGGTGTGCCAGGTGTGCCCAGGTGTCCCCAGGTGTGTCCCCAGGTGACCCCAGGTGCGCCCAGGTATGCCCAGGTGTGCCCTCAGGTGACCCCAGGTGTGCCCAGGTGTGACCCCAGGTGCCCCCCAGGTGTCACCCCACCTGTGCCAGGTACCCCCAGGTGTTACCCCACCTGTGCCAGGTGCCCTCAGGTGGCCCAGGTGTGCCCCCACCTGTGCCAGGTGTGCCCAGTGCCCCCAGGTGTTACCCCAGGTGTCACCCCACCTGTGCCAGGTGTGCCCGGTGCCCCCAGGTGTTACCCCAGGTGTCACCCCACCTGTGCCAGGTGTGCCAGGTGACCCAGGTGTGCCCCCGCAGGCTCACCTTCTCCCTGGAGGACTTCGAGGTGGGGGTGGGAACATTCCCCAGGTGTCACCCCAGGTGTCACCCCACCTGTGCCAGGTGCCCCCAGGTGTCACCCCACCTGTGCCAGGTGTGCCAGGTGCCCCCAGGTATCACCCCACCTGTGCCAGGTGTGCCCACCTGTGCCAGGTGCCCCCAGGTGTTACCCCACCTGTGCCAGGTGTGCCCGGTGCCCCCAGGTGTTACCCCAAGTGTCACCCCACCTGTGCCAGGTGTGCCAGGTGACCCAGGTGTGCCCGCACAGGCGCACCTTCTCGCTGGAGGATTTCGAGGTGGGGGTGGGAACATTCCCCAGGTGTTACCCCACCTGTGCCAGGTGTGCCCACCTGTGCCAGGTGCCCTCAGGTGACCCAGGTGTGCCCGCAGGCGCACCTTCTCGCTGGAGGACTTCGAGGTGGGGGTGGGAACATTCCCCAGGTGTTACCCCACCTGTGCCAGGTGTGCCCACTTGTGCCAGGTGCCCCCAGGTGTTACCCCAGGTATCACCCCACCTGTGCCAGGTACCCCCCCAGGTGTCACCCCACCTGTGCCAGGTGTGCCCACCTGTGCCAGGCGTGCCAGGTGACCCAGGTGTGCCCGCAGGCGCACCTTCTCGCTGGAGGACTTCGAGGTGGGCCGGCCGCTGGGCAAGGGCAAGTTCGGGAACGTGTACCTGGCGCGGGAGCGGCGCTCCGGCTTCCTGGTGGCCCTCAAGGTGCTCTTCAAGTCCCAGGTGGAGCAGGAGGGCGTGGAGCACCAGCTGAGGCGCGAGATCGAGATCCAGGCCCACCTCAGGTACCTGGGCACAGCTGGGACACACCTGGACACACCTGGGTACAGCTGGGTACACACCTGGGACACACCTGGGTACAGCTGGGACACACCTGGGCACAGCTGGGACACACCTGGGCACACCGGGGTACAGCTGGGCACACACCTGGGGGTGGAGCACCAGCTGAGGCGCGAGATTGAGATCCAGGCCCACCTCAGGTACCCGGGCACAGCTGGGACACACCTGGGCACACACCTGGGACACACCTGGGTACAGCTGGGACACACCTGGGTACAGCTGGGGGGAGGGAAACACACCTGGGCACACACCTGGGCACACCTGGGCACAGCTGGGCAGGGGGAGCACCAGCTGAGGCGCGAGATCGAGATCCAGGCCCACCTCAGGTACCTGGGAACACACCTGTGGGGAGGGAGACACACCTGGGCACACCTGGACACACCTGGGTACAGCTGGGTACACACCTGGACACACCTGGGACACACCTGGGTACAGCTGGGACACACCTGGGACACACCTGGGTACAGCTGGGTACACACCTGGGTACAGCTGGGAACACACCTGTGGGGAGGGAGACACACCTGGGCACACCTGGGCACAGCTGGGCACACACCTGGGTACAGCTGGGTACACACCTGGGGGTGGAGCACCAGCTGAGGCACGAGATCGAGATCCAGGCCCACCTCAGGTACCTGGGCACACCTGGGCACACACCTGGGACACACCTGGGTACAGCTGGGACACACCTGGGGGGAGGGAAACACACCTGGGCACAGCTGGGACACAGCTGGGACACACCTGGGCACACACCTGGGTACAGCTGGGCACACACCTGGGACACACCTGGGCACACACCTGGGTACAGCTGGGACACACCTGGGACACACCTGGGCACACACCTGGGTACAGCTGGGACACACCTGGGACACACCTGGGCACACACCTGGGTACAGCTGGGACACACCTGGGTACAGCTGGGTACACACCTGGGGGTGGAGCACCAGCTGAGGCGCGAGATCGAGATCCAGGCCCACCTCAGGTACCTGGGCACACCTGGGCACACACCTGGGCACACACCTGGGCACACCTGGGCACAGCTGGGCAGGGGGAGCACCAGCTGAGGCGCAAGATCGAGATCCAGGCCGACCTCAGGTACCCGGGCACACACCTGGGCACAGCTGGGCACACACCTGGGTACAGCTGGGCACACCTGGGGGGAAGGAAACACACCTGGACACACCTGGGACACACCTGGGTACAGCTGGGTACACACCTGGGGGGAGGGAAACACACCTGGGCACACACCTGGGGGTGGAGCACCAGCTGAGGCACGAGATCGAGATCCAGGCCCACCTCAGGTACCCGGGCACACCTGGGCACACCTGGGCACACCTGGGCACACACCTGTGGGGAGGGACACACACCTGGGCACAGCTGGGCACACACCTGGACACACCTGGGCACACCTGGGGGGAGGGACACACACCTGGGCACACAGCTGGGCACACCTGGGGGGAGGGACACACACCTGGGCACACCTGGGACAAACCTGGGGGGAGGGACACACACCTGGGCACACACCTGGGCACACCTGGGGGGAGGGACACACACCTGGGCACACCTGGGCAGGGGGAGCACACCTGGGCACACCTGTATTGGACTGCACCATTGTGTCCCAGCCTGGGGGGCAGATTTTGGGGTCTGGGGGTTTTGACCCCAGATTTTTGGGGGTGGGGTCTCATTTTGGGGTGGGGGTGGTCTCATTTTGGGTCAGGGGTCTCATTTTTGGGTCGGGGGTCTCATTTTGGGGTGGGGGTCTCATTTTGGGTCAGGGGTCTCATTTTTGGGGTGGGGGTCTCATTTTGGGTCAGGGGTCTCATTTTTGGGGCGCCCCCATCCCCCCAAAAATCTCAGACTGCACCATTGTGCCCCGGGGGGGGGACAGGACAGATTTTGGGGTCTGGGGGTTTTGACCCCAGGTTTTTTTGGGGTGGGGTCTGATTTTTGAGGTGGGGCTGGTCTCATTTTTGGGGTGGGGGTCTCATTTTGGGTCGGGGGTCTCATTTTTGGGGTTCCCCCCCCAGGCACCCCAACGTGCTCCGGCTCTACAATTATTTCCACGACCGGCGCCGCGTCTTCCTCATCCTGGAGTTCGCGCCCCGCGGGGAACTCTACAAGGAGCTGCAGCGCTGCCGGCGCCTGGACGCCACCCGCACGGCCACGGTGTGCCAAAAACCCCCAAAATCACCCCAAAAACCGACTCGGGGACCCCAAAAACCCCCAAAACCACCCCAAAACCCCAAAAACCACCCCAAAAACCCCCAAAAACCCCCAAAACCACCCCAAAACCCCCAAAACCCACCCCGAAACCCCAGGGCCGCTCTACAAGGAGCTGCAGCGCTGCCGGCGCCTGGACGCCACCCGCACGGCCACGGTGTGCCAAAACCCCCAAAATCACCCCAAAAACCAACTCGGGGACCCCAAAAACCCCAAAAACCACCCCAAAAACTGACTCGGGGACCCCAAAAACCCCCAAAACCGACCCAAAAACCCCCAAAAACCCCAAAAAACACCCCGAAACCCCAGGGCAGCTCTACAAGGAGCTGCAGCGCTGCCGGCGCCTGGACGCCACCCGCACGGCCACAGTGTGCCCAAAACCCCCAAAATCACCCCAAAAACCGACTCGGGGACCCCAAAAACCCCAAAAACCGACCCAAAAACCCCCAAAACCCCCAAAATCACCCCAAAACCCACCCCAAAACACCAGGGCCGCTCTACAAGGAGCTGCAGCGCTGCCGGCGCCTGGACGCCACCCGCACGGCCACGGTGTGCCCAAAACCCCCAAAATCACCCCAAAAAACGACTCGGGGACCCCAAAAACCCCAAAAACCACCCCCAAAACCACCCCAAAACCCCCAAAACCACCTCAAAAACTGACTCGGGGACCCCAAAAACCCCCAAAAAACACCCCAAAAACTGACCCGGAGACCCCAAAAACCCCCAAAACCACCCCAAAAACCCCCAAAATCACCCCAAAACCCCAAAAACCACCCCAAAAACTGATTCAGGGACCCCCAAAACCACCCCAAAAACCCCAAAACCACCCCAAAAACCCCCAAAACCTCCCCAAAAACCCCAAAAACCACCCCAAAAACTGACTCGGGAACCCCCAAAACCGACCCAGGGACCCCAAAAATCACCCCAAAAACTGACCCGGAGACCCCAAAAACCCCAAAAACCACCCCAAAAACGGACCCGGAGACCCCAAAAACCCCCAAAACCCCCCCCAAAAACCCCAAAAACCACCCCAAAAACCCCAAAACCACCCCAAAAACTGACTCAGGGACCCCAAAACCCCCAAAAGCCACCCCAAAAACTGACTCGGGCACCCCCAAAACCAACCCAGGGACCCCAAAAACCCCAAAAAACACCCCAAAAACTGACCCGGGGACCCCAAAAACCAACCCAGGGACCCAAAAACCACCCCAGAAACCGGCCCAGGCACCCAAAAACCCCCAAAACTGACCAAGGGACCCCAAAAATCCCAAAAAACGACCCAGGGCCCCCAAAACCCCAAAAAATGATCTAGGGACCCCAAAACCTGACCGAGGGACCCCAAAAACCACCCCAAAAACCCACCCGGGCATCCCCAGAAACCCCAAAAACCGACCCAGGGACCCCAAAAACCCCAAAAACCACCCCAAAAACTGACCCGGGCACCCCAAAAACCGACCCAAAAACCTCAAAGCCACCCCAAAAATCGCATCAGGGCCCCCAAACACCCCCAAGCACCACAGACACCCCAAAAAACCCCAAAACTGCCCAAAAATCAACTCAGGCACCCCAAAACCCCCGAAACCACCCCAAAAACCCACCCGGGGATCCCAAAAACTCCAAAAACCGACCCGGGGACCCCAAAAACCCCGAAACCACCCCAAAAATCAACCCAGGGACCCCAAAAACCCCAAAACCACCCCAAAACCCGGCTCAGGTGGTTTTTGGCTGTCCCAAGTCGGGTTTTTGGGGTGCCCTGGGTGGATTTTGGGGTGCCCCGGATTATTTTGGGGTGGCCCAGGTAGATTTTTGGGGTCCCTGGAGGATTTTTGGGGTGGCCCAGGAGGATTTTGGGGTGCCCCAGATAATTTTGGGGTGGCCCAGGTGGATTTTTGGGGTCCCCCTTGAAGATTTTGGGGTGCCCTGGGTGGATTTTTGGGGTGCTCAGGGTGAATTTTGGGGTGCCCAGGGTGGATTTTGGGGCGCCCCGGGTGGATTTTGGGGCGCCCCGGATTATTTTTGGGGTGCCCGGGAGGATTTTGGGGTGCCCCGAGTAGATTTTTCTGGTACCCAGGAGGATTTTGGGGTCCCCCTTGAAGATTTTGGGGTGCCCAGGGTGGATTTGGGGTGCCCAGGGTGGATTTTTGGGGTGCCTGGGTGGATTTTGGGGTACCCTGGGTGGATTTTTGGGGTGCGCAGGCTGGATTTTGGGTGCTCAGGGTGAATTTTGGGGTGCCCCGGATAATTTTGGGGTGCCCCGGGTGGATTTTGGGGTGCCCCGGGTGGATTTTGGGGTCACTCTGGAGGATTTTGGGGTCCCTGGATCAGTTTTTTTCCTCCTGTCCCCACGGAGGAGCCGCTTCCCCCTGAGCACCTGGGGGGGATTTGGGAGCACCTGGGCACACCTGGGGGGGCCCGGGGGGTTTTGGGGTGCCCCGAGTCCATTTTTGGGGTCCCCAAGAGGATTTTGGGGTGCCCCGGGTGGATTTTTGGGGTGCTCAGGAGGATTTTGGGGTGCCTTGGACCCCCTTTTTTAGCGCTTTTTCCCCACGGAGGAGCCGCTTCCCCCTGAGCACCTGGGGGGGATTTGGGGGTACCTGGGGGGGATTTGGGGGTACCTGGGCACACCTGGGGGAGCCCGGGGGGTTTTGGGGTGCCCCGAGTCCATTTTTGGGGTCACTCTGGAGGATTTTGGGGTGCCCTGACCCCCCAAACTCCGCAGCTGATGGAGGAGCTGGCAGACACGCTGCTCTACTGCCACGGGGCCGGGGGCACCTGGGGGGCACCTGGGGGTACCTGGGCACACCTGGGGGGGCCCGGGGGGTTTTGGGGTGCCCTGAGTCCATTTTTGGGGTCCCCAAGAGGATTTTGGGGTGCCCTGACCCCCCAAACTCCGCAGCTGATGGAGGAGCTGGCGGACGCGCTGCTCTACTGCCACGGGCGCAAGGTGATCCACCGCGACATCAAACCCGAGAATCTCCTGCTCGGCCTCAAGGGGGAGCTCAAGATCGCCGACTTTGGGTGGTCCGTGCACGCGCCCTCGCTCAGGTGAGACAGCTGGCACACCTGGGCACACCTGGCACACCTGGGCACACACCTGGGCACACACCTGGGTACAGCTGGCACACCTGGGAGGGGTTATGGGGCTGGGAAATGGCTCAAATTTGGGGATTTCGGGTGGTCCGTGCACGCGCCCTCGCTCAGGTGAGCACACCTGGGCACAGCTGGGGCACACCTGGGTACAGCTGGCACACCTGGGCACACCTGGGGGCACCTGGGGGCACCTGGGAGGGGTTATGGGGCTGGGAAATGGCTCAAGATCGCCGACTTCGGCTGGTCCGTGCACGCGCCCTCGCTCAGGTGAGCACACCTGGGCACACCTGGGCACACCTGGGTACACCTGGCACACACCTGGGTACAGCTGGCACACCTGGGAGGGGTTATGGGACTGGGAAATGGCTCAAGATCGCCGACTTCGGCTGGTCCGTGCACGCGCCCTCGCTCAGGTGAGACACCTGGCACACCTGGCACACCTGGGCACACCTGGGCACAGCTGGGCACACCTGGGCACACCTGGGCACACCTGGGTACACCTGGCACACATCTGGGCACACCTGGGGGCACCTGGGAGGGGTTATGGGGCTGGGAAATGGCTCAAGATCGCCGACTTCGGCTGGTCCGTGCACGCGCCCTCGCTCAGGTGAGACACCTGGGCACACCTGGGCACACACCTGGGTACAGCCGGAGTACAGCTGGGGGGGGTATGGGGCTGGGAAATGGCTCAAATTTGGGGATTTCGGGTGGTCCGTGCACGCGCCCTCGCTCAGGTGAGGACACCTGGGCACACCTGGGCACAGCTGGGGGCACCTGGGCACACCTGGGCACACCTGGGTACACCTGGGTACACCTGGGCACACCTGGGCACACCTGGGAGGGGTTATGGGGCTGGGAAATGGCTCAAATTTGGGGATTTCGGCTGGTCCGTGCACGCGCCCTCGCTCAGGTGAGCACACCTGGGCACAGCTGGCACACCTGGGCACACACCTGGCACAGCTGGGAGGGGTTATGGGGATGGGACTGAGGTTATGGGGCTGGGAAATGGCTCAAATTTGGGGATTTCGGGTGGTCTGTGCACGCGCCCTCGCTCAGGTGAGCACACCTGGCACACCTGGCACACCTGGGCACAGCTGGGGCACACCTGGGCACACACCTGGGTACAGCTGGCACACCTGGGCGCAGCTGGGCACACACCTGGGCACAGCTGGATACACCTGGGGCACACCTGAACACACCAGGTGTGCCCGTTTAACCCCTCAGGCGCCGCACGCTGTGTGGCACCCTGGATTACCTGGCACAGCTGTGTGCCCAGGTGTGCCCAGGTGTGCCCAGGTGTGCCCAGGTGCCGTTTAACCCCTCAGGCGCCGCACGCTGTGTGGCACGCTGGATTACCTGGCACAGGGGCATGCCCAGGTGTGCCCAGGTGTGCCCAGGTGCTGTTTAACCCCTCAGGCGCCGCACGCTGTGTGGCACGCTGGATTACCTGGCACAGCTGTGTGCCCAGGTGTGCCCAGGTGTGCCCAGGTGTGCCCGTTTAACCCCTCAGGCGCCGCACGCTGTGTGGCACGCTGGATTACCTGGCACAGGGGCATGCCCAGGTGTGCCCAGGTGTGCCCAGGTGCTGTTTAACCCCTCAGGCGCCGCACGCTGTGTGGCACGCTGGATTACCTGGCACAGCTGCGTGCCCAGGTGTGCCCAGGTGTGCTCGTTTAACCCCTCAGGCGCCGCACGCTGTGTGGCACCCTGGATTACCTGGCACAGCTGTGTGCCCAGGTGTGCCCAGGTGTGCCCAGGTGTGCCCAGGTGCCGTTTAACCCCTCAGGCGCCGCACGCTGTGTGGCACGCTGGATTACCTGGCACAGCTGCGTGCCCAGGTGTGCCCAGGTGTGCCCAGGTGTGCCCGTTTAACCCCTCAGGCGCTGCACGCTGTGTGGCACGCTGGATTACCTGGCACAGCTGTGTGCCCAGGTGTGCCCAGGTGTGCCCAGGTGTGCCCGTTTAACCCCTCAGGCGCCGCACGCTGTGTGGCACGCTGGATTACCTGGCACAGCTGTGTGCCCAGGTGTGCCCAGGTGTGCCCAGGTGCTGTTTAACCCCTCAGGCGCCGCACGCTGTGTGGCACGCTGGATTACCTGGCACAGCTGTGTGCCCAGGTGTGCCCAGGTGTGCCCAGGTGTGCCCGTTTAACCCCTCAGGCGCCGCACGCTGTGTGGCACCCTGGATTACCTGGCACAGCTGTGTGCCCAGGTGTGCCCAGGTGTGCCCAGGTGTGCCCAGGTGCCGTTTAACCCCTCAGGCGCCGCACGCTGTGTGGCACGCTGGATTACCTGGCACAGCTGCGTGCCCAGGTGTGCCCAGGTGTGCCCAGGTGTGCCCGTTTAACCCCTCAGGCGCTGCACGCTGTGTGGCACGCTGGATTACCTGGCACAGCTGTGTGCCCAGGTGTGCCCAGGTGTGCCCAGGTGTGCCCGTTTAACCCCTCAGGCGCCGCACGCTGTGTGGCACGCTGGATTACCTGGCACAGCTGTGTGCCCAGGTGTGCCCAGGTGTGCCCAGGTGCTGTTTAACCCCTCAGGCGCCGCACGCTGTGTGGCACGCTGGATTACCTGGCACAGCTGTGTGCCCAGGTGTGCCCAGGTGTGCCCAGGTGTGCCCGTTTAACCCCTCAGGCGCCGCACGCTGTGTGGCACGCTGGATTACCTGGCACAGCTGCGTGCCCAGGTGTGCCCAGGTGTGCCCAGGTGTGCCCAGGTGCTGTTTAACCCCTCAGGCGCCGCACGCTGTGTGGCACGCTGGATTACCTGCCCCCCGAGATGGTGGAGGGCGGCGGGCACGACGAGAAGGTCGACCTGTGGTGCCTGGGCGTGCTCTGCTACGAGCTGCTGGCCGGGCACCCCCCCTTCGAGAGCCCCTCGGCCGCCGACACCTACCGCAGGATCACCCAGGTGAGCGGGCACAGCTGGCACACCTGGGCACACCTGGGCACAGCTGGGCACCCGATATCACCTGAAAACTGAGCAAAAACTGAGCCCAAACTGACCCAAAATGACCCAAAACTGACCCAAACCCCCCTTCGAGAGCCCCTTGGCCATTGACACCCACCACAGGATCACCCAGGTGAGCGGGCACACCTGGCACACCTGGCACACCTGGGCACACCTGGGCACACCTGGGCACACCTGGGCACAGCTGGGCACCCGATATCACCTGAAAACTGAGCAAAAACTGAGCCCAAACTGCCCCAAACTGAGCCAAAATGACCCAAAATGACCCAAACCCCCCTTCGAGAGCCCCTCGGCCGCCGACACCTACCGCAGGATCACCCAGGTGAGCGGGCACGCCTGGGCACACCTGGGCACAGCTGGGCACACCTGGGCACACCTGGGCACCGATATCACCTGGAAACTGAGCAAAAACTGAGCCAAAACTGACCCAAAATGACCCAAAATGACCCAAACCCATCCTGTGAGAGCCCCTCGGCCGCCGACACCTACCGCAGGATCACCCAGGTGAGCGGGCACACCTGGGCACAGGTGGGCACAGCTGGGCACCCGATATCACCTGGAAACTGAGCAAAAACTGAGCCAAAACTGACCCAAAACTGCCCCAAAATGACCCAAACCCATCCTGTGAGAGCCACTCGGCCACTGACACCCACCGCAGGATCACCCAGGTGAGCGGGCACACCTGGCACACCTGGGCACACCTGGGCACACCTGGGCACCCAATATCACCTGAAAACTGAGCCCAAACCGACCCAAAACTGAGTCAAACCCCTCAGCTGAGCCCACCTGTGCCCACCTGTGCCACCCGACCCCACCTGTGCCCACCTGAGCCCCCTGCTCATCTGTGCCCCCCGACCCCACCTGTCCCCACCTGTGCCCATGCCAACCCTCACCTGTGCCAGTCTCACCTGTGGCCCCAATCTCAACTGTGCCAATCCCACCTGTGCCCCAATCTCACCTGTGCCAGTCTCACCTGTGCCAATCTCACCTGTGCCAATCTCACCTGCCCCAATCTCACCTGTGCCAATCTCACCTGTGCCCCAATCTCACCTGTGCCAGTCTCACCTGTGGCCCCAATCTCAACTGTGCCAATCCCACCTGTGCCCCAATCCCACCTGTGCCCCAATCTCACCTGTGCCAATCTCACCTGTGCCAATCTCACCTGTGCCAATCTCACCTGCCCCAATCTCAACTGTGCCAATCTCACCTGTGCCCCAATCTCACCTGTGCCAGTCTCACCTGTGGCCCCAATCTCAACTGTGCCAATCCCACCTGTGCCCCAATCCCACCTGTGCCCCAATCTCACCTGTGCCAATCTCACCTGTGCCAATCTCACCTGTGCCCCAATCTCACCTGTGCCAATCTCACCTGTGCCAATCTCACCTGTGCCCCAATCTCACCTGCCCCAATCTCACCTGTGCCAATCTCACCTGTGCCAATCTCACCTGTGCCCCAATCTCACCTGCCCCAATCTCACCTGTGCCAATCTCACCTGTGCCAATCTCACCTGTGCCCCAATCTCACCTGCCCCAATCTCACCTGTGCCCAACTCACCTGTGCCCCAATCTCACCTGTGCCAATCTCACCTGTGCCAATCTCACCTGTGCCCCAATCTCACCTGCCCCAATCTCACCTGTGCCAATCTCACCTGTGCCAATCTCACCTGTGCCCCAATCTCACCTGCCCCAATCTCACCTGTGCCCAACTCACCTGTGCCCCAATCTCACCTGTGCCAATCTCACCTGTGCCCCAATCCCACCTGTGCCCCAATCCCACCTGTGCCCCAATCCCACCTGTGCCCCAATCCCACCTGTGCCCCAATCTCACCTGCCCCAATCTCACCTGTGCCAATCTCACCTGTGCCCATCTCACCTGTGCCCATCTCACCTGTCCCGCAGGTGGACGTGCAGTTCCCGCCCTCGGTGCCCGCGGGCGCTCGGGATCTGATCCAGCGGCTGCTGCGGCGCCCCCCGGGGCAGCGCCTGCCCCTGCGCGGGGTGCTGGGGCACCCATGGGTGCGCGCCCACTCCCGCCGGGTGCTGCCCCCGGGGTACTGCCCCCCGACCCCTGACCTCTGACCCCTGACCCCTGACACTGACCACTGACACTGACCCCTGACCCCTGACACTGACCACTGACCACTGACCCCCCTGACACTGACCCTGCCCCTGCGCGGGGTGCTGGGGCACCCATGGGTGCGCGCCCACTCCCGCCGGGTGCTGCCCCCGGGGTACTGCCCCCCGACCCCTGACCCCTGACCCCTGACCCCTGACACTGACCACTGACACTGACCCCTGACACTGACCCCTGACCCCTGACACTGACCACTGACCACTGACCCCCCAAACACTGACCCTGCCCCTGCGCGGGGTGCTGGGGCACCCATGGGTGCGCGCCCACTCCCGCCGGGTGCTGCCCCCGGGGTACTGCCCCCCGACCCCTGACCTCTGACCCCTGACCCCTGACACTGACCACTGACACTGACCCCTGACCCCTGACACTGACCACTGACCTCTGACCCCTGACACTGACCCTGCCCCTGCGCGGGGTGCTGGGGCACCCATGGGTGCGCGCCCACTCCTGCCGGGTGCTGCCCCCGGGGTACTGCCCCCCGACCCCTGACCTCTGACCTCTGACCCTGCCCCCCGACCCCCGACCCCTGACCCCTGACCCCTGACACTGACCACTGACCCCTGACCCCCCAAACACTGACCCTGCCCCTGCGCGGGGTGCTGGGGCACCCATGGGTGCGCGCCCACTCCCGCCGGGTGCTGCCCCCCGGGTACTGCCCCCCCGACCTCTGACCTCTGACCCCTGACCCCTGACACTGACCCCTGACACTGACCCTGCCCCTGCGCGGGGTGCTGGGGCACCCATGGGTGCGCGCCCACTCCCGCCGGGTGCTGCCCCCGGGGTACTGCCCCCCGACCCCTGACCTCTGACCTCTGACCCTGCCCCCCGACCCCCGACCCCTGACCCCTGACCCCTGACACTGACCACTGACCCCTGACCCCCCAAACACTGACCCTGCCCCTGCGCGGGGTGCTGGGGCACCCATGGGTGCGCGCCCACTCCCGCCGGGTGCTGCCCCCGGGGTACTGCCCCCCGACCCCTGACCTCTGACCCCTGACACTGACCACTGACCCCTGACACTGACCCCTGACCTCTGACCCCCCAAACACTGACCCTGCCCCTGCGCGGGGTGCTGGGGCACCCATGGGTGCGCGCCCACTCCCGCCGGGTGCTGCCCCCGGGGTACTGCCCCCCGACCCCTGACCTCTGACCCCTGACCTCTGACCCCTGACCCCTGACACCGACCTCTGACCCTGCCCCTGCGCGGGGTGCTGGGGCACCCATGGGTGCGCGCCCACTCCCGCCGGGTGCTGCCCCCCGGGTACTGCCCCCCAACTCCTGACCTCTGACCCCTGACCCCTGACACTGACCACTGACCCCCCAAACACTGACCCCTGACCCCTGACACTGACCACTGACCCCCCAAACACTGACCCCTGACCCCTGACCCTGCCCCTGCGCGGGGTGCTGGGGCACCCATGGGTGCTGCCCCCCGGCTACTGCCCCCCATGACCTCTGACCCCTGACCCCTCGGACCCCTGGGACTCTGACCCTTGACCTCTGACCCCTCGGACACTGCCCCCATTTTGGGGAGGGGTCTCCCCCCGCCCCTCCCCCAATAAAGCTGCGCTGGTTTTACCCAAAATGGCTCCGGGAGTGCCGGGGGGGAGGGGCGAGACCCCAGACCCAAAAAACACCAGAGACCCCACAGAGACCCCAGACCCACAAAAACCCCACAGAGAGACCCCAGACCCACTGAGAGACCCCAGACCCAAAAAACACCACAGAGACCCCACAGAGACCCCAGACCCAAAAAACCCCACAGAGAGACCCCAGACCCAAAAAACCCCATAGAGAGACCCCAGACCCACAGAGAGACCCCAGACCCAAAAAACCCAGAGACCCCAGACCCAAAATACCCCAGACCCAAAAAACCCCAGAGAGACCCCAGAGAGACCCCAGACCCAAAAAACCCAGAGACCCCAGACCCACAGAGGGACCCCAGACCCACTGAGAGACCCCAGACCCAAAAAACACCACCGAGAGACCCCAGACCCACAGAGACCCCAGACCCAAAAAATCCCAGAGACCCCAGACCCAAAAAACACCAGAGAGACCCCAGACCCACAGAGACCCCAGACCCACAGAGACCCCACAGAGACCCCAGACCCAGAAAAACCCCACAGAGAGACCCCAGACCCACTGAGAGACCCCAGAGAGACCCCCAGACCCACAAAATCCCCAGAGACCCCAGACCCACAGAGACCCCAGAGAGAGACCCCAGACCCACAAAATCCCCAGAGAGAGACCCCAGACCCCCTGAGAGACCCAACAGAGACCCCAGACCCAAAAAACACCACAGAGACCCCAGACCCACAGAGACCCCAGAGAGAGACCCCAGACCCACAGAGAGCCCCCCCTGCCCCATAGAGACCCCCATAGAGACCCCACCCCACAGACCCCCCCTCACCCCATAGACCCCCTGTGCCCCACAGATCCCCTGTGCCCCATAGCCCCCTACCCCATGGACCCCCCACCCCATAGATCCTCCACCCCATAGAGACCCCCACCCCATAGACCCCCATAGATCCCCCACCCCATAAACCCCCCCCACCCCCATAGACCCCATAGAGACCCCCCGTGTGCCCCATAGAGACCCCCACCCCATGGACCCCCCGCCCCATAGAAACCCCCAACCCACATGTGCCCCATAGATTCCCCCCACCCCATAGACCCCATGGACCCCCCACCCCATAGCGACCCCCACCCCATAGACCCCATAGACCCCCTGCCCCATAGAGAC